>NC_139574.1:31579334-31669334 GCF_946808225.1 Silurus aristotelis
CACACATACACACATTTACATACAGCAGTTAGCCAAGCAGCTCTGATAATTAACTCTTCCGCAGACCACAATGTCTACAGGGATTGAGTTCTCCCCAAATGAGATTTCTCTGCCTTAAATGAATTCACACACACACACACACACACACACACACACACACACACACACACACACACACACACACACACACACACACAAACACTTGCTCACACATTAATGCAACTAAATAATGCTATGCCTATACCGTAACCTATCCTTTACCTCAGGAACTAAAAAGAGAACCTTCCACGCCAAGCCATCTGGTACTGAGGTTACCGTTCAGGCACACAAACAATCCGCATTGCTCTGTTTATTTTCACAGTGCACATGTAAGTGCATTTATATAATATATGGACAAACGTTTGTGGACACATGACCATAAGATTTGTCTGTGAGAATTCTACATTTAGTCCCCATTTGCTGTTATAATTACCTCGTACTGTCTATATTGTCTCACATTGTCTGTATTGTTTTGTATAGTCTGTTTTGTCTTGTATAGTCCAAGCTGAATGTATAGTGTTATTTATGTCTGTACTTTGAGAGTCACTAACAGCTGGAAACAAATTCCTTGTGTGTGTCAACACGCTTGGCCAATAATCCTGATTCTGATTCTGAGATATGAAAGTGAGGTGTTGGATGTTGGTAAAGTCAGCTACTGATGCAGGGTGAGGAGGCCTGGGTGCAGTTGGCGTTCCAATTCTTCCCAAAAGTTTTCAACAGGGTAGAGGTCAGAGCTCTATCTAGCAGGCTACTAAAGATCTAAAGATGTAAAGATGTAAAGCATATTTTCATGGAGCTGGTTTTGTGCACATGGGCACTGTCTTGCTGGAATTTGTTTGGGTTTGGGTCTCTTAGTTCAAGAGACGTAAAAATGTAATGCTGCATCCGAAGTCATTCTATACAATTGTGTGCCTCCAACTTTGTGGTAACAGTTTGGGGTAGAATCACATGTGTACAGCAAATGCCGAAACGTGTGCCTTAGTATGTGCTTTCATTTAATAATAACATGAATTAAAACCTTTATAAAAGTGTAATAAATGAAGCATAATAATAACACGTAATAATCCCACTCCTAGCAGCATAGAATATAAGAAATTGCTGAGAAAACTGGCTCAATAAACATTATCGCACAAAAACAACCTGACTCTGTGTCCTAACAGTTTAAAAATGGGAGATGGAAATGCTTTCATTTTTTCTTTTCTTTAACCTGGATTAAATTAGCTAGGGAATGCTGTTTTAAAGCAGCAGCAGACTGAGACAGTGTGTGTGTGTGTGTGTGTGTGTGTGTGTGTGTGTGTGTGTGTGTGTGTGTGTGTGTGTGTGATGTCAGCACAGACTCCATAGTATTAGTGCTTGCTAGTAGTATGATACAGCTATGTACCATAGTTAAAATAGTATTAGCTTGTGACCTGACCTGAATTAAGAGAATGGAGGACGTGAGCTGCATGTGGTAGCAGCGTTTTTTTTTTACAAAAAGCAAATGTATAAAATAAATGATGTATGAATACTAAATGGGGGATGCGTAATGCTAGATGTAATATTTAAGAATTTTGCTGCCCTTTCGAATGGAACCATCGTATTTCAAGGTAATTGCATAAAAGCGTTTTGGGACATGGGTAGTGATGTATCATTCGCATGGACAAGGAGCTTGTCTTCTAACCAGAACATTCAACCAGCTAGCAGTGACTGTTAACTGTTTTAGAAAAGCATTGATGCTACAGCATTATGGTTGCTAACCATCTCAAATAAGCAATCTAATGAAGATATAAGGCTTCAAGCACTCTTGAGGTGTCCACTGGGCTCTGAGTGTCACAAGCCTTGTTGTTTCTCTGCTTCTATAAGTTCTGCAGCTCTGTGTTAATCCACACTATATATTTAGGGATAAGTCTTTGGTCATCCTTCTTCCAGGGACAATCATGTAGGACATATCTGAGCTGGTGCATGATGAAATATCCCAAAAATATGAGCATGTGAGTCACTATTACAGGATTCCCAGGATGATTTAGAACAGCTCAGAATATTTTTTTTATTTTTATTTTTTGCTTATACAAATCACAGTGAGTTGTAGTCTGCATCTTATAAACACAACCTCAATCCAAAATGTGTGTCAAGATTTTAGCAGGGAAAGTTACTCATCTTTCGAGTCAGGATACACGTGGGCTTAGGTCAATTTTCTGCTCTACAAATTACAAATTATGATAAAGCAAGTCATCTATGTGTGTGTGTGTGTGTGTGTGTGTGTGTGTGTGTGTGTGTGTGTGTGTTTGTGTGTGTGTGTGTGTGTGTATGTGTGTGTGTGTGTGTGTGTGTGGTTCTTTCCTTGCTAAATATTTATTGTGTAGGTTTTGAAGGCTTTAAAACACAAGCACTTTCCTTTAAGCTTGAAAAAAGTAGACTGAAGAATTAAACTCTTTTTTCGATGCTGCAAATGAAACTTGTAATTATTTTTATACATAAAATGAATAGTTAGATTGATATATGAACAGGAAAATGGCAAGTATGAAAAAAAAAATGGTTGTTCTGATTGTGTTTATCTCCCCATTCCATGCTATTCATGTAAGCATGATTTTTCTTATGCAACTCTGTAAACAGCACTCAGTTATGCCCAATATCAATAAATGTTTATGCTGCACGATGCAGCAGTGAATATGGCACTGTAGATTCATTAGGAATTTTGTTTGGGTACTAATACATGTTCACCCATTGAGAATGTAAAATGTGGAAACAATCCCAACCAAATGTGTTATCTGTTCAGCCCTACTTAACATTTATTTAAGATAAACTATAGTGACACAAGTTTGTGGACACTTGACCAAAAAATTGGTATGTGAATTTTAAACATCCCATTTCAAATGTACTCCTTATTTACTGTACTAATTACCTCCACTCTTCTGCAAAGATGTTTCACTAACTTTTTGGAGTGTGATTGTGGAGACTTGTGCTCATTCAGCCACAAGGGTGTTAAGTAAAGTCAGGTACTGATTCAGGGTGAGGAGGCCTGGGGTGCAGTCCTCATTGTTGGGTTATTGCTGTGTAGCTATAGGCTGGCTCTGGCTATACGATGCCACTATAGGGAGAACGCCAGGGAAGTGCCAGCCATTTGTTGTATGTGGTTATAGAGTTTCCTGTAAAGCACGTTAACACAGTTTGAATCCAGAGTTATTTAAAAGACATGACAAGCATTCCAATTCATCCAAAAAGTATTCAACAGGGTTGAGCTAAGAGCTTTATAGCAGGCCACTCAAGATCTTCCACTGCAACCCATGTAAACGATATCTTCATGGAGCTGGCTTTGGTCACAGTAGCATTGTCATGCTAGAATAGGATCAGGTCTCCTAGATCAATGAAGGGAAAATGCTACACAAGCCAAAGACATACTATACAGTTGTGTGCCTCCAACTTTGTGGTGAAAGATTGGGGCAGAACCACATATGATTGGAGAAGTCAGGTGTCCAAATACTTTTGCCCATATAGTGTATATTGTTGCCAACGAACTCATATAAACCTCAGCTCAGCTGTGGTTTTCGGATCCGCTGATTAACAGTCTGCTTCGGATGACATTCTTCTGATGCGTTTCTGCTGATTTAGCTTAAAAAGGCTTTATGGCTGGGATTACGGTGTCTTTGCATCGAACAAATGATACAAAAATTGATTTAAAAAAAAGCTTAAACTCTATTGTCTTTGTTTTTTGTTCTGATGCAATTGTGATTGCATTGTTTTAGTTTGTACTAAGGGTCTAATTGGTCCAAATAGTTTCACTATATTGTGTTTTGAAAAAACATTCAAATGCTCAAGGATCGAAATGTAATGTTACAGTTAGAATTGAAAAAATGCACAATTCCTGGTCAAAGCATTTACAGTTTCAAGTCTTTTTTGTATATGCACTATATATACAAATCCTGCATATATTTTCTTGTTTGCATGACATATGTGCTCTATTTGGCAAACATTCGTTGTCTACATACTTTCCATGAGATTCAGATTCAAAGATTGGATTTGTCCTTTTGTCCAACTAGCCTCTGAGTCTGCTGAGAAACTCTAAAGATGCTATTACTCTTCTATTTAACTGCTGGGATGGTGTTGCGTGAGAGATGCCCAGGAAAATGTCCGCATCAAATATAATTTTGGCATTATCGTAAAAAAAAAAGATTTTTTTAAATCTCTGTTCCGACTGCAACATTTGTGCCAGATTTTGTTATGCCTTTTGTTCAGATTAAAAGAGTAAGAGGGTGGAATATAAACACCCAGACCCACTGGTGGGAGTTTAAGAGGCTACATATCTTCATAATTGATACTTTTCATTACAGGCCTGTTTTGTGAGTGATCCCATGCTGTAAAGCACATCCTCTTCTTTCATTTGTGGACTCTTTATAGACTAAATCAAAAAAGCAATTGCACCTCTGTGCACTAAAAGTTTGATCTGTAGGTTGTGAGCGTAATATCGGAGATAAATCAGTTTATTCAATAGCCATGCTCATGCAAAAATGCGGTCTAATTACGCAGAAAAAAACACAGATAA
This sequence comes from Silurus aristotelis, assembly GCF_946808225.1. Classification (NCBI taxonomy): domain Eukaryota; kingdom Metazoa; phylum Chordata; class Actinopteri; order Siluriformes; family Siluridae; genus Silurus; species Silurus aristotelis. Next base: position 31,583,893 of record NC_139574.1, read on the forward strand.
CTAGTTTTGACTGAGGAAATGCCCAGCTTAACCAACTCCCCTCCCATTTAATACATTATGTAAATAAATATAAATAAACCATGGTAATGCTCATGTCTAAAATAATAATAATATTATTATTATATTATTTGTCTTAAGTGCTAAAATTGCTTTTTTAAAGCTATTTTTTTCTCTTTTTTTTTTGATAGTTTAGCTGCCACGAGCTTTTGGTGTGTGTCTGATATAGTGAGAGCGAGCGAGCAAGAGATGATAACAAGTTGCACTTGATCAGCGCAATTCTATCCACGTTGTCATTCCCACGAGATCACAGAAAACAGCTGCTGCATAAAGGTTGCAGGTACATTCAGTGTTGAACATTGCATCTGAGGAAGTAAGGTGTTAGAAATAAATGATGTTCATGTGACGCTCTGCTAAATTATTTACCTTTTTTTTTGTTTTTGATTAAATGTATTGCATTTAGTTAGTTGACATATTAGGGGTTTTTTTTAATAGACGTCTTTATATTTAGAATATCAGATGATAACAGAAGACCTTGGTTTAACCCTGATGGCTGATTTATCGCTGTTCAGTCCATTATAAATTAAAATCCTTAAATGAATGATTTATTGTGACATTTGAGAGTGTTATCATACTTCAGGATTTTGGAAATACTACTATGAATATATATTATACTATACAAATGTAGTTATTGTTTTGTATTTCAATATGAATGGGTGCAAAATGAATACAAATTCAAAATGTACAAATAAGGGTAAATAATACAGGTTGTTCAGATGATTAATGAACATTTCAAGAACACCTATTAAATCAGACACACTGTCTAAAATATATATTAGCTAAACAAGTTACAGGACTCTTGCACGATTTTTCAATTTGGCAGTATACATTATTCTGATATCAAGGATTTGTGTAATATGCAAACTTTTTCTCTAACTTGACATTTTTAGGGCTATATGGTTCTTCCACAAACTGTTACCACAACACGACAGTGTGTTTTGCACAAAACCAGCAACATGAAGATCTTTTCATGGGTTGGGATGATAGCTCTTGAGTGTCCTGCTTTAGAGCTCTGACCTCAACCCTAATGAACACTTTTGGTAAGAATTGGAATGCTGAATGCACCCCAGGCCTTTTCACCTCACTTACATTAGTACAGTGCAACCTCGATACTCGTGGGGGTTTCGTTCTATGACCCCCGAGGGAGTAACAAAAAATCGTGAGGTTTTGACTCTCTTCTTTTGATGGTTCCTTTTTCAAGTGGAATTGTACATGTACTGTACTGTAGACTTAACAAAAATTGTGAAATACTTGTCAAAAATGTTTTCTTTACTACTTTAAATGAATAATACAGTAATAAAATAGTTTTTGGAACATTTTTATGTAATTTATTAGTACAAACTGTTTTAAAATGTTACTCCGAACTATCAGATTTTTCACGAGTTGCTTTTAGTCCGAATGAAATATGAAAAGTCGCGAACTATCGAGGTCACGAGTATCAAGGTTCCACTGTACCTGACTTTACTAACACCTAAAAAAGCTAAGACTTGTTTATCATTCCATACTCATTTCAAGGGCTCAGTGTTGAAAGATTGTACTGGTAGGATTATGAACTAAAAAAGGGATGCTGAGTATGTGACATGCCAGCAAATATAGAAAGAATCTCTGTAATTCATAACTCAGGGTCAAAACTTAAATGCAGAAACACAACCTCTTTCGTTCTCATTAAGCAGGTGTGACCTGTCCATGCACTCGTCTACACAAACACACACCTGTATCTGGAAAATATACTTGAAAAGAACTAGCTTAAATATGAGATCTGCACGAGAAATGAGAGCGAGAAAGATCAATCAGAGTGCTGAGGTTGAGTGCAGTCCTGCAGCACCAAGCAACTGCGTGTGCACTGCTATTGACATAGAGAAATGGAGCAAAATAGCAGAGGAGTGAGAGTACAGCAGGTGATGAGCTGAAGGTGACCGCATGGTAAACAGGACTGAAGAGCGCAGGTGTTTGCCTTCTAATCCGCTATTACAGCATTCATCTTTCTGCCCTGCTTTATATCTCATATACACGCGCCAGGCTCTCTGCCTGTTAACAGGGTGCAGAGGACAAACGCTTCCTCGTAAATACATCTAGACGTTTGGAATGAAGGTTGGATTATATGAAATGATTGCATGGCTTCATCCACCTGCTGCTGAAGCATCTACAGTATAATTTCATGTTTGCTCATGTTTGCACTCGAGCTTAGAAGCTTTTAGAAACAATATAGGCATGTGTGGAAGAAAGAAAAAAAAAAGACTATAAAATGCAACTGGGTTTGTTATCTTCCTTGAAATGAAATAAAACATATTTAGATAGGGTTAAGGATCAGTGATTCGGTGGGAAATTTGATACTTCCAATTATGCAGGCATCTACCCCTTATGGACAAACGTTAGTGGACAAGATGTAGGAGTGATCAGTCTTGACCAGGACTATAGCCAATGGTTTCCTTCGAATCTTTTGCTTTATTACTTCCACCAATGTTATGCATTGCTTATTATTAAAATGCTGAAAATATGACCAGCTGTTTTCTAATTATATATTTATTTATTTATTAAATTTGCTCAATGAAAGAGAAATCGGGAGAAACACAAGTAATCATTTTGGCAGCCCTGGAAGAGCTATTCTTTCATCTTGTCTCCTGTTGTGCATCCAAATTCATTTACACAAATGTGGAGTTTGCGGTTTTCACGAATGCAAACGCATGCTTTCTGCAACACGTAGAAAAATGCACCTTCCTGTGTAGTGCAGTATAAATGTTCTGGGGTGTTCATACATATGCATTAAAGAGTGGATCTTGAAGTGAAGGCATTTATTCCACCTGCCGTACAGCTCTAGACACATAAGCGAAAAAGCTGGGAGGTGTGCACACATGCAGGGGATGATGAAAGCCCTATTACACACACCATCAGTCAGCCAGATAGTGAGCAGGAGAGATTGTATGATAATATATGTGTTTAATGTGTCCATTTATTTTGTCTATTTTTGAAATACAGAAGGCTGAAAATATATTAGTTAGAAAAACACTGTATGGACAAATGACTTTTTGAAAGCATACCCATACCCAGCTAAATGTCAACACCAAGATATAAAAACCCACTGTGTGTATATATACACACAATTGGACATGGTAACTAAGAGATCCTTGGCTTAGTTGCCATCAAGACATCCAAGCCATCTGGTACTGAGGTTGCAGTTCAGGCACACAAGCAGTCTAAATTGCTCTGTTTAATTTCACAGTGCACATGTAAGGTTTATAAGCACACAGTATAATCACTATATAAATACAGTAGATGGACAAAAGTTTGTGGAGACCTGACGTAAGATTGGTATGTGCTTTTTGAACCTCATATTCCACATTTATTCCCCAATTGCTGTTATAATAAAATTCACTCTTCCGGGAAGATGTTCCGTTAGAGTTTGGAGTGTGCTTGTGGAGATTTGTTCTCATTCAGCCACAATGGCATTAGTAAATTTAGGTTAGTCAGGTTTTGATGTAGCGGCCTGGGATGCAGTTAGCAATCCTATTCATATCAAATGTCGTCAACAGTATTAAGGTCAGAGCTCTATAGCAGGATACTCAAGATCTTTGACCCTAAATATAAAAACTATATCTTATGTAAACTATATCTTCATATATTTGTCAGGTTTGGGTCTCCTAGTTGAATGTGAAGAGAAATTTTTACTCTACCACATCCAAAGAGGATACAATTGTGTGCCTTCAACTTTGTGGTAACAGTTTAGGGAAGAACGACATATGGCTGGAAAAGTTAGGTGTCCAAATACTTCTATATAGTGTATGGCATTATGCATCAAAATATTAATGTATGACAAATACATTTCAGAAACTGCTATCCATGGACAGTGTGTGGACTAGTAATAAACTTTTTGTATGTATATTTTAAAAAACAAACTTTGCATCTAGGTGTTCCTTATTATCATCCCACATGTGCAAAACTTAGATGATGCCAAGACCTATCTATCCATTATCTGTAATAGTTATATATTAAACTATTTACATATTAGTGTTTTCATGTAGAAAGTGATGAAGAATAAAGATTTATTTTTTATTTTATTACTATTTATATTCTTGAATAAAAGTAATAATTTATTGCAGGTGTAATGCAATGTTGTTTTTGGTATCCGTTTGGTTTCCTTGAATATTTAATTCAGTTCAATTCAGTTTTTTATGGCATTTTTAACTATGGACATTGCCCACAAGGCAGCTTTATGTTTTAAAATAAAAATGTATCCCTAATGAGTTAGCTAGATGCCCACAGAAAAACTGCATGACACATTGAGAGGAACCAGATAAAAAAGGGAATCTATCCTCATTTCACACCATTAGTGCTATTATAAATAATCCCCTTTTACAAGTGCATACTACATAGCTAAAAAGTCCTAACTCTTTTAGAAACTCAGCGTAATTCCTATATTCAATTATAGTTTCAATTTACATTATTTTGTATCAAATGGTGGTTAATAACTGTTCAGTGATGGAGACTGAAATGCAAATGCTATGAAAGCAAGAACATACAAAGCTAACCTTACCATCTATTTGGTGCTCTTTAAGAGGTCTATGTGGGCCAACCTCAGCTTCAGGTGAGGAAAACACTAAACAGAATTAGTGCATCAGGGTGCCTCAGGCAGGTCCAGAGTGCAAAAGGAGTCACTGGTAATTTAGAAGAAGCATGTATTCAAGAGAAAAAACACACATTATTAGAAATGCTCTTGCCTTATAATAGTTAAAAAAAATTCAAGGTGAAGAAAGTACATTTTTATTTGAATTTAGATTCAAATCCCAAGAGGGTGTGGCCTAAAACAAAGTGTTTTATTAGTGAAGCATGGTGGTGGTGGCTTGGACTCACAAGGCTACTTCTGGAATGTGCTCACTAATCTTTATAGATGATGAAACTCATAATGGTTGCAGCAAAATGAATTCAGAATAAGGCACAATCACAACTGCTAAGGGTCCATAACTGAAAGCTGCACAAAGCATCACACATGATGCGCAAAATGGTTTCCATTATATAGCTTCATATATATTCAGATATGTCCAATCTTCTGTTAATTTAGTCTCAATCAGATCCCCTATGAACTTTATAGGCAAGCTTTCTAAAAAAAATAGAAAACAAATAATTACTAATACCCGGTATCGCCAAGCTGCCACTCTTGGGCCCTTGAGCAAGGCCCTTAACCCTCTATGCTCCGGGGGTCCCTTACGAGGGAAATATCAAGGTCCGTGACGTCGGAGTGACGTGGGGCTGCCTTCCCGTGGGCTCACCACCTGCAGGAGGGACCGTAAGGGACGGTGCTGTGAGGATTGGGCAGCAGTCGAAGGCTGGTGCCTGCTTAGACTGCTGCCCCCGCGACCCGAATTACGGATAAGCGGGAGAAAATGAATGGATAAATGAATAATTACTAATAGAGCACCTCATTCCAGACAATGTATTTATATTCGGTTACATTCCTTACATTTATAGATTTGTTTTTCCAACAAGTTCCTTATTTCATAGCTTGAGTACAGGGATATTTTTTCATCTTGTAACAATAGATATCCTCTATTTACCATTTGTACATAACTGTCTGTTTGATCTAAACCTGAGCCCTGAGAAACATCTTGGCCATAACGCTGAAGAAAACATACTGGCCCTGAGCACAACTTGTTCTAATTGATTAAATCAGGTGTCATTGTTGTTTTTCTCTCAGCACCACTGTTTGAATAATCAGCTGAAACTCATCTTCAGTTCATTAACCTGCTCTGTAAAAGTATTTACATTTCTATTTTATTAAGATTGCTGAGTTGTCCCAGTCATATACCGTATTTTCCGGACTATAAGCCGCTTTTTTCACACGTTTTGAACCCCGCGGCTTAAACAACGAAGCGGCTAATTTATGAATTTTTCCTGGGCTTTTCCCGGTTTCACAAACTTCAAGCCAAAAAACTGAGCGACATAACATTAGACCAATGAAATGTCCGAACGGAAACGAAAAAACGCACCTCACCTGTGTTCTGAGCTGCACGGCATTGGGAGAAAATACTTCCATCGGGTGATTTTTAAACGCACGACGATGCCAAAAGATAAACTCCCGAGAGAAATAGTTGTGAAAGGAAGGAGGAAGACAGTGAACAATGACTTTCTTGGTAGGCTACTGTTCAGATATAAGCCGTTGTAATGCGTTGAGTCTGGGTGAAGGGAGAGCTCGCTAACTCCAGTTGCAACAGAAATCATATAAGCACAGACAGGTTTCCAAAACTCGTGCTTTTTTATTTTTCTTGGCAACAGCGTTACGGGTTAGAAACTTAGAAATGAGCATCAGAAAATAATAAGGACATATTCCTCGGTCTTGCACACATGCAGTAATACTGGAAATGCGGCGGCAGGCTATTCCCAAAATACCGCTATGCTCTTAAAGGAGCCACAACATATTTCACCCGTTACACCGTGTAACTGTCTTTCTGTCTTTCGTTAAAGCCTGTGTAAAGTTTATTAGTTTCAGTGTAGACGGCTTATAGACAGGTGCGGCTTATTTATGTTCAAAATAAAAATCTTTGTAAAATTCAGTGGGTTGCGGCTTATATATGGGTGCACTTAATAGTTCCGGAAATTACGGTAAGTTCTTTTGTTTTGTTGATAATAAATGAAAGTTGCATTTATTTTTAGTTTGTATACTCTTCAAGAGCTGCTGTTCTTCCAGCACTGTTAGGAATTTAAAGTCACACTCGAAGGAAAACATTAGCGATATTAGTTGAAATCAATTTCTATTTATTAATGATGAGTATAATTAAATACATGCAATTACGTTGGAATGGGACTTTTGTGCAACCTTTTTTGCATCTAATGAATCAGCCTTATCTGTGTGGCGACAAGCTCCTGCCCACTATTTCCTTATTTACAGTACATGTAATATGCATGACACACTCCAAGTTTAAGTTTTATCTAAGTGACATAAAGGAAAACATTTTGCAGACTCGGAAAGGATGCAAATTCTATTTTAAAGGAAGAAAGAACCATATATATAATCATTTTTTCTTTTCATCTGACACTCTATCAAATTCTAATGAGTGTTCCAAGGTGCTGGAGTTATCTGATACTGAACCACATTTAAAGTCAGGTATGATTATGGTAGAGTAGGTGCAAGAATAATTATGTTATTAGACTACTTGAATTAATAAAAGCATGCATTTTTATTGTACATTGTTGTATAAATTATATACAGTATAAATAGATTAATTTAATTTGTTCTGAATAAGGGTTTCTGGTAAATTTGGTAAACGTCATTGTAAACAACATACCATCAAGCCACTTTTGGCTTAAAAAGTTAATTGCCTGTACTAGCCATTTTACTTCTTTAGTATAATAGCTGCTTTCATTCTACCTGCTATAATTCGATTGTTGTGAATCACTGTGAATCAAGCATTTTTCCTCCAACCAGATTTGAGTTTGAGCAGACTCACCAAATTGAAAAATAAATTTACAATGCAGCTGTACTCAACAGAGATGTCAAAATTACACACATCCTTCACTCAAGTAGAAGTACAGAAGTACACAGTGTCATTAAATATCCTTAGGCTTTGCCTTTTTCAAACATGTGAGTGTATGTGTTTAATTCACAATATCCTATGTTAGAAGTCTATTTTAACCTCTCTCTCTCTCTCTCTCTCTCTCTCTCTCTCTCTCTCTCTCTCTCTCTCTCTCTCTCTCTCTCTCTCTCTCTCTCTCTCTCTCTTTCTCCCTCTCTCTCTCTCTTTCTCTTTCTCCCTCTCTCTCTCTCTCTCTATTTCCCAATGTAATGAACAAACCCAAACACAGTCCTGTCCAAAGGTATCTGAACACCAAGGCCAGTCCTTTCTGTTTTTGCTGCACACTAAAGACATTTGGGTTTGCGATCAGATAGATCAGAATTTCAGCTTTTGTTTCCTGACACTAAATGTGACAAACAACTTAAAACATTTGGAGGCAGCCGACTCATGTTTTAAGCGAGCAAAAGACTTAGAACAAACAGGCTTAAATAACATCACTATTTAAGTAAATATTGATACTGGTTGTATATCACTTGCTTACAATAGCTGCATTAACCAACAGGCATCACCAAAATCATGCTTTATTTTTTCACTTTTCTAGTACTGCAGCTTCTTTCAATTGTTCTCTGTTTCTTAACTTGAAAGGTGAAATGCTGCTTAGTTAGATTAAGGTCTGGTAATTGACCTGATCTAAAACTTTTTTACATGATGAAGTCCGTTGTTGTATTGGTAGTGTGTTTTCACTTATGGTATTTCTAAGTTCTAAAGTTTCCTCAAATTAGATGCATTATTCTCTAATTTGGCAGACAATGTTTCTGTATACTTCTGAATTCATTTTGCTGCAACCATCATTAGTTTCATCATCAATAAAGATTATCCAAGCCCATTCCAGAAGTAGCCTTGTAAATATAAGCCATGACACTACCACCATCATGCTTCACCAATGACCCAAATATTTTATATTTGTGATCCATCACTTTGATAGAGGTTAATCATGGATCTAGAACTTTTGTGGCCCATCTCTGTATTTCCTTTTGAATTTTAATCTGGCTTTCTGATGTTTACTGTGATCAGTGGTTTGCATCTATTGCCTTGGCTTTTATAAATATATATATATATATATTTATTTTTTTTTCTCTTTTCCTTTTTGTTTTCAGACCATGACAAGTAATTTGAGTAAATAGGTGAATTTACAGTACACAAGACCAGAACCAGCAACCATCTTTTAAAATAAAGAAGCTAGAAGAAGTAAAAAAACAAAACAAAAAAACAAACAAGTGGAAAGAGACAAGTGCAGGGAGGAGAGGAAAAGTGTGCGAGGACAGTCGATGGATGCTGCCCGGACCAAGGGGACAGCAGATTCTCATCTAGCGGGGAAAAGAAAGATTTCAAAATTGAGTCGAAGGATAGAAACCTGCCATCAGGTAAGCTGTAACTATGTATATTATGTAATTATGTAAACATAAATGTGCATGTTAATTATAAACAAATATGTATTCATTATTTGATAATACTCATAATTCTTCATTTGCTATGCTTCATGTTATGTTTTGTTTTTGTTTTGTTTTTTAAATGAATATTTATTGTAACACAACATTTCAATCTAATATAGATATGGAGATAAATGCAATGGACCACACACTCCTATTTATTGCTTATTATTAACTATTGGATAACAGTGTAGCTTCAGGTTGTGTTTAAACTGAGCAACTGAAGAAACTTCAGTAGACATCCAAATTTATTTGTCTTTAGCGTTATGCTGTTCAGGTCCTTAACTAAGTTGGCTTATGGTTTAGTAGAGTTTTTGTCATACTCTCAAGATTAATAATTGCACAATTGCACTTAATACCCATTTACAGTCTTTACTGTTCTTTAGTTCTTTTTCAATTAAGAATAACTGCCTTGGTTTTTCCACTCTAATAACTTTATGCTGGGTTTATAAATTTTTGGACTTGCATTTGACTTATATAATACATTGTCTTTCAATGTCAATGCATAAAAGTTCTATAAAAGTCACTAATAACTAGAGTCAGCATTCCTGGTTCAGTATAAACCACCATTGTATCATATTGTGCACATGTGCCTGCATACCAAAACCTACCAATAAAGTCACTGAAATTTTGACCCAGAATAAATAATAAATACAGATGTCATACAGTCATCTTTCCTTTTCCTCTTTTTCTCATGTTGCGTACATTTCTTAGAGTTTGTAAATATAGTTATAGCCACAGGTAGCCTGCACTCCAAAGCTGGTGAAATACTCTTATTTCCATTTTTTCCAGATTCACTGAGAGCAATTTATTTTTGGAGTCAATAAAGAATTCCATGACTGTTAGCTTTGAGTGAGGTTGCCTTATTAGCATGCTAGCCAAGCTATCATTCACCACACCTACTTAGCAATACAAACTGCTCTACTCACCACTCAGTCTCTCACTGGGCTGAAGTTCCTTACCACTCAGTGTGTTTTCTAATGTAGTTGGGTTCACCACAAAGCTGAACAGATACTTATGCTGCAATTAATTTCCCCGCTTGGTCTCCCTCTGTCCTACTGGCTTAGTTCCACAGTCTTTGCAGTCTACTTGAGTTCTGTGTCTGTGGTTAAGGTCAAGTGGGCCTTACTCACTTTACTGTGCAGTTGCATAGTACTTCAGCCAGATTCGTAAATGAACAGTACTTTGTCACGAGTTGAGTCTTTGTGTGCCCTCGTTTTCCTCAATGGGTCAATCACTTCTGAATCATTTTGTTAAGTGGTGGGCATGTGACTGAACAGCACTACCATGCTTGAATGCTTCTCATAGCTAAACTGCTTTTAAACCCTTGAATGTGAAAGATTGGTTTTCAGTTAAACTAAGGCATGATTATCAAATCATCTAATTTGAGAAGGCTGAACTGGTACCTAAAAGACTGGTTCCTTATTCATGCCATAATGCCAAGGGACTAGATCAGAGGATCTGCACATTGCATATGTCCCCACCATCCCAGAACTTGCCCACTTGCCTATATTAATGTTCATGATAAATTCAGAAAAGACCACAAAATAAAAGATCACCCAATTCATATATTTGAAGTTAGATTAAGTGAGAAAGCTTGCCTCCCTGTCAGTTAATATGTGGCATATATCACTTGGCAATCAGTTCGGTCTCTGTGTACACTGCTGGCTCCTGTTGAGGAGCTCTGATCGTAGCTGCAGTGGTAATTCTGTTGGTCTTTCCGAAAGAGACTTTTAGAAGTGGGTAATCAGGCTGCAGCTAAACCCCTGTGGCTAGACCCAAAGACAGAGATGCATCCTCTTCTCAGCAAGCAGGCCATGAAGTCTAGCTCACTCGAGATACATGGATTTTCCCACAACAATGGTCCCATTTGGTCAGGTCCCAAATTGTGCTTCAGAGAACATAGGTATTCGCTATGGACGCATTCCCCCACTGGCTAGAGGGCACGTGAAGCCCTCATCTGAGAGCAGAACACATCAACTTTGGTTGGGAGATTGCAACTTTACAATCCAAACAATGCCACACCATCATTTGCCAGGAACCCACTGAGCAAAATTGGCTTTGCTTTCTGCTTGGAAAAGGTGGCATACACTCCCTACCCTGTCTATCTGTAGGTTAATGTATACAGAAGAGTGCTGATTAATGGGTTGTTTTGAGTTTGTTACACTGACCTAGAACACAGCATGAGCAGCAATTAAAAAATATGAAGTTGGCTCTCTTCACAGAGTAAACAGATGTTAGTTTCACCTTATGTGTTAGCTGTCTTATGATAGGGGAGAGCTTGCTGCTGGGTAGAATTTGTGTGGAAAAAGGTGAGGGACAAGGAGATTACTGTCATTCAAACCACTACTGATCCAGTAAAAGGTTTATGTAGCTAATAATCATATGATAAATTGCCCAAATTCCCCACCTGAAATGGCTGCTATTGCTGCAACCAATATTTTAATGGTAAATGCAAATGGTTCCATGTTTGTCTTTAGGTCTTCATATTTGTCTTCATATTACTGTTTAGAGCTGTGTATAGAATTATGCCATGGAGTCTACTTGAACTACAAAAATTTAATTTGCAGGTATGAAATATTTTTTTCCCCTCTGCTGTCACTGTCCTTTCTTTGGACTTTTTCATTTGTCCACTACAGGCATGGTGTGTGAGAAGGGGATCCAGATCCTTCTCACCATCGTGGGGGCATTCGCCTCCTTTGGCCTGATGACAGTGGCAATCGGGACAGACTACTGGCTCTACTCTCGTGCTCTGATCTGCAACAGCACAGCCAATGTGACACAGGATGACCCACACAACAAGGACAAGAAAGACCCTGGAGCCCTCACACACTCTGGCCTTTGGAGGATCTGTTGCCTTGAGGGTCAGGGGCTCTTCTGTCTCTGGGATATTAGGCCTTTAGAATTGGAGTTTGGGGTTTCAGCAGTTATGTTTGCAGTTGTTTGATTGGGGTGAAGAACCAAGCCTGTTTTAAAATAACTTGAGATTTTATTGATACTGAAATATTTTTCAAACGTGAGACACAGAATTATATTATATATCTTTTGTAAATACTGAGTAAGAAATCACAATAGTTGAATAGATGAAACGAGACTGAATTGGAACAGTTTTTTTTAAAAGTTAGGAGCTAGAATACGTTTTTAAATTAGGACAAATACTGTATCTAGAGTATACAGCATCCATTGGCATGTAAGAAAACCGTATTTGTAGTCTCTGATGTGCACAGTAAGACGTTAAGCAAGTGAAATCTTAATTAAATGCTGTTTGGGGTTTATCTGAAAAAAAAAAAAGTCTAAAAGGGATAGCAATCAAGGCCTGACGAGGAGCATTTTAAGAGGAAATGTTCTCACTCATGCCCACATCACATTTGCTCTCCTTTCAGTCTGTACCCCAGCTATTGTGCACTCTTAATTTAGCTTTATGGCCAAGCTCCATAATAACAAAGCATTCAATTAAAGATAAGCTCTCACTTTGCTGCTGCACCTCTATCTTTCTTTTTAGAGTCCATCCCCTCGCTTTCATCACTTCTCCAATGTCTTCCCGTCTGTGTTTTTTTTCCATCGCTGCGATTTTCACTCTGTCCTTCTTTCTCTTATCCTCCTTCTCTCGGTTGATGACACTGCACGGTTGGCACAGTTTAGAGGTCAAGTAATTGTCTATGTCTCCAGGGTTTTAAGGCAAGATGGATGCTTAGCAGAAATTCCTCTGAGATTAGGTGAAGCGGAAGGAGCACCCATTTTGAATCTGCATAATGAAAGCCAAACCCTCTGCTTACACTTTCTGTCTAAGCACATACATTCAAGACATAAAACTTATATAAGATATTCCAGAAAGACACAATATACTGTATATATATGCAATCCTTGTCCTGCTCTTGGTTTTCAATTATCTGCCTTCATGTGTCTAAGCCTATAGATCAAGCTTCTCTTAGAACTGAGTGCAAGGTCAGGAAAACACTGATCTTGTTTCCAGTAGGGCATTATAGCCATACTGTCTCCAGATAATGGCAGGATCTGTAAGCAAGTACCAAACCGGAGAGCCCAGAGCTTCTCATCTAGTGGGCTTTGTTGACTCTTTTTCCTTTTTGTGCCTCCCATTTCTTTTGTTACAGACTAATGTCCATGAGGAAAGTAAAAAAAGACAGAGGGGTGAATCAAAACCGAGACATTCCCTCACACCTGTCCATACCTCCCTCCGTCTGTGTTGCACCTCTCCATCACACTTTCACATCTTTCATCACCACCAGTCATGGTGTCATCATATCGAGTCAGTCTGTGTGTCAGCAGTAGGCCCCCAGCAGTGGAGCGGGTAGCTATCTAACTGCCTGCATGACTCCAGGGCTCTACTCTATGTGCATGTGTGTGTATGTTTGTGTGTGTATATATACATTTGTCGATGTGTTGTGCTGCAACTTGTGTGTCTGTAATCCAAAACTCTGTGTGGAACATTGAGCAGCTGAGATTGTAGGTGGTGGGCTTAATAGGGTAGGTTATATTCCATGGGAGACAAATGAATCATAGATATTAGAATAAGATTTTTTTTAAAGAACACTGAGATTTTATGTTTCTCTAATCTGTTAATCCATCACCAATCTCATATTATTCAAATATGAGCTTGTTAATTTTACCTGTCAGTTTGTATTTCCTGGTATCAAGCTGGAATTTACCTTTTTTTTGCTTGTAAACGTTTTCCCTTCTTTAAAGTGCCTTATTTAGCTCATCATGTAATTACCGTCCTTGGCTAAGAGCAGGGGAGACACTGTGCAGGCTGCAGTTGGAATTGGTAATAGCAGCCATAAAGTGTTATTGCTTTGGGTTAATTTTATAGTACTGCACAAGTCGAAAACAGCTGTTGATATATTCCTAGTTTTATAAGTGTATTTTTAAAAATATTAGCAGATAGGACATTGTATGTCATGTTTGGTATGTTTAAACTAGATACATTTATTATTAAATATATCAATGATTGCAGTTAACCTATTAAATCCCTGGTACTCTTACAAACATTACTCTCAAAACCCCAAGATTTTCCTTCTGGTTTCACTGTAGTTACTGCATAATATTGCTTTCTGATCAATGTCTTGCTCATCGGTTGATTTATTTTAGTAATAATCTCATGTCTACATGAATATGGCTGTAATTGATTAGGATGGTATAGACAATAATTAATTGGGTATCTTTCAATCATAAGCTATATTATAACACCAAAAAAAGTGTTTGGTGAGAATGAGTGTTTGTGTGTATGCTTTATACACACTGATACAGGTCTCTTTTCCTTCCATGAATAGCTGTATGGTCTACTGCGTACTTGAAAGATGAGACAAATTTAGGAATGTTAACAAATTAAAATGTGCAGAGCAACACAAACACATTGATCACCTGCACTCTTCCATTAAGGTGTGAAGCGTGGGGTGTGCTCTCAGATCAACCACTTCCCTGAAGATGCCGACTTCGACCACGATGGAGCAGAGTACGTCTTACGTAAGAGATTTTCCCTCTCTTACTTAGTAGTAGTAATAGAAGGAGTGTTGGTGAAGGATTGTGTAAACGAGCTGTAACACAGGATACGCATTGTGTTGTCAAATTCAGTTTTGCAGAATTCGCAGTAAACTGCCCGTTAAAGCTGAAAAGATAACAACAGTGTATTTTTTGTGAAGTCTGATAAATGACTTCAGGGAACCACTGTCGCTGTCAATTATGGCTCATACACTCATACATGCATGCTTGCACACACACACACACACACACACACACACACACACACACACACACACACACACTAGCTGGCATTCGATTCATATTCATGTCATGCCCTAGCTGTGCCAGCAAAGCTAGTCCCAGATGGGATTTTGGACTCTGGAGGAAAAGCAGCTTCTCTCCTGAGGCTTTTTTCAGCAAAAAAAGAAAAACTCACATTGCAGAGACATAATTTAATGATTATTGATCAAATTATTTTTATATTGTTTGTTGTTGTTTGAACTGACCTTACAGCTCTGTTTGCACATGCGTGTCAACCTTGTGATTTTTTTGCATCATTTTGAAGGTTCTCTTGCTTATACTTTTCAATATTGAAATGGATCTTTGCCTCCCTGCCTTCTCTCATTGTAGGAGTGGTTCGGGCTTCAAATATCTTCCCTATCCTTAGTGCAATCTTGTTGCTGATGGGAGGCGTGTGCATCGCCGCCAGTCGATTCTACAAGAGCAAGAGGAACATCATCCTTGGAGCTGGCATTCTGTTTGTCGCTGCAGGTTTGAAAAGCTTCTCATTGTTGCCGCTATTTGATGTCTAGATCCACTAAAGTGACAATATGTTCGAAACTTTTAGTAATTTGTGTACTATATGTGGGCTACAGTCAGGAACTGTGTACCTACAAAGTCACCTACACAGTACCAATTTCCTTCTGCTTTTTTTTGTTCACTCAACTTTTGTAACTAACAGTTATACTGACTGAAATTAATTTGTCAGTCATACAAGAAAATATTTAATTGGGTCAACTTAAGATTGTTAGTGTTGTGGAGAGGTGCAACTATTTTTTAACAAACCTTTTTAAGTTGTGCCAATTCAACATTTTTGGTCTGTAGAACTCAATGTCTGAAGTTGAGTAAACAAAAAAATCCTATTGGAAATTGGTACTAAGTAATAATGTGTTACGACTGGAAACTACAATAACATTGCCCAAGTTAAAAACTGAAAACAGTGAGTCAATGTTAACAAAACATTTATTTTTGTTGGAGGCAAAAGTTGGTTGGTAAGTGTAATTTGCAACACTGCAAATTGAAATACTGCAATACAGTAAAACAGTTTTACAAAACACTGCCAATGCACATGAGAAACACAAACTTTACAAATACTTTTCAAATTTAAAAGAGCATCCATCTACAAAGTAATGGCGCACCTAAACATGAAACATTTTAATAGTATATGGTGGAGGAATTAATAAAATGCCCACTAGCTTCTGTCTAAGAGCAGTCGAGATAGAGCCAACACCATATCTTCAGGTCTTTAAGGCCAGGTCAAGATCCAATCCAAATGAAAGCAGGACCAAGTCCAGACTGAAATAAAAAAACTATCAAAAATATTTTTTAAGGTAAAGTATTAGTCATTCATATGTTTCATAGAAGGAGGTGTTGCCTCCAGTAAATGTGTGCATGTGGAGAATCTTTTTTTTTACTCCCTTTCAGGAAATTGTCCATGAGAAAGAAAACTCTCAGAGTTATGGGCCCAGAATATTAACCCAGAACATTGTCGCCAGAGCCAAAAAATTTTACTGGTTCAGGGAAAAACTGTATAATTCTTGACCATTTTTGGATAAAACAAGGTTGGTATGTGGTATATAATTATACATTTATATATAGTATATATTTACTTTAATCTTGTTCCATTCTAATTAGGATATCATGAGTGAGAGCGATTTCAGCCACCAGGTTTTTTTTTTTTTTTGTATATGCCATAGAACTGCAATTTTCTTTGCACTTACATATGCTACTAGTTTGTGACTGTTCATAAATCCTGAATGGTTAGATTTTGCTTTTACACTTAATTTTTAACTATCAAGCGACTTACTGGAAATGCTCTAAAAAAAACCTGTGTTCACAAATGTCACTTGTAGGTCTAAGCAACATCATTGGTGTAATTGTGTACATCTCTGCGGCGCTTGGTGACATCTCTCCGAAGAAGGATGAGGATAAAAAATGGCAATACTCATATGGCTGGTCTTTCTATTTTGGTGGCCTTTCGTTCATCCTAGCTGAGATGGTGGGGGTACTGGCTGTCAACATCTACATTGAGAAGAACAAGGAGCTTCGTTGCCGCTCACGCACCGACATCTTCAAGAGCACGACACACGCTGTGCTGCGCCTGCCTAGTTACCGCTTCCGCCGCCGCTCTTCGCGGTCCAGCTCGCGCTCCACTGAGCCGTCCAGAGGCTCACGGGACCCTTCACCCGGTGCTGCTGGCCCACCAGGGAGCAAAAGCTTTGGCCTGCCCCCCTCAGCACTGCTCTCACAAGGGCCTGTGTCCGTTTCCACCCTGCCCAATCCACACTCCCATGCGCGCTCCCATTCAGCCCTACCCGGAGGTGACATCTCGCTCTACACTCTGTCACGAGACCCCAAACTGGGTGCACTAGGAGCTCTGGGTGCTCCTCCTCTGTACGGCACGGTGGATCGTGCTACACTATACCAGTTGCACAACTGCTTTCCTAAAGAGAGTGGCGGAGGAGGAGCCACCATGATGATGAGTGGCACACTGCCCTCTCTCAAGTCCCATAATCCTTCAGGAGTGCAGAATTCGTCCAGTGGAAACTCGGCACCCTCGTCACAACCCCCAGCATTCTCTTCCTCCACAGTGGAGAGGGAGAGAGGAATGGGCACACTCGACAGGCTGGCCAAGCCCGAAAGCAACTCCAACACGCTAAACAGGAAAACAACACCAGTGTAGGGAGAGACCAAAACAGAAGCTAGTGTGAATCCTGTACAGTGGAAAGCCAGATGAAGGTCGTGATCGAGTCAAGAAAAGGGAAAATGGATGGAGAAATGAATATATTGCTTCTGTTTAAAATGATATTTTGTTTCACATGAAGGAAAATGAGTTCTGGATGAAAAGTTAAACCAGTGACAATTCATAATAACAACTACAACATTCATTTAGTTTTATTACATTTTTTAAAACCGTGAACTATGATCATTGGATACTGTACTGTGAATTTTTTTTATTTAATTTTTTTGTTAGAAATTGAAACAATGTCTAAGTGCATTCCTGGAAGGTTTGTTGTTGTTGTTATTATGAGGGGGAGGGGACATCTGGCTTTTTATGTTGGAAATGATTTTCAAGACATCAACTGTGATTCCGATACAGTGAATACTGCAAAAGCATGAGTGTCTATTAATATGTGTGAAAGAAAACTATTATTATTATTATTATTATTATTATTATTATTATTATTATTATTATAATAATAATAATAATTATTATTATTATTATTATTATCATCACTACTACTACAACTAGCATCAAAACCAACTTTGTAGGAAAGCATCAAATTTATTTTTTAGAATCTATTTATTTTCTACCCTTTGATAACATTGTGTTTATTCTGAATATCGTCTTCCAAGATCTATCGACAGAAGAAAAAAAAAAACATTAATGGACTAAAAACTGCTGACCAAGCATTTCTTTGTTTGTTTTGTTTATTTGTTTCTAATGAGTTACCATCCTATCATTATTTTTTAACAATCATTAGTAGCTGTGAAAGTAGCAGTATTATTTTTGTCAGGGCATTACCAGATTACCAGATCCCTCAAATGAGGGATATATATATATATATATATATATATATATATATATATATATATAAAGAGCACCATAGATGTTCCTGTAGAACAGTGTATTGTAAAGTGACTTCTATCTTCTATCCAAAACTGTGCTTTCTACATGACCAAGGAGGAGACCAAGAGATGTGTGTAATAAATAAATAAAAAAACAAATAATAAAATGTTTGGTAGGCTACATTATGGGAAACCAATGCCAGCGTATAATGTCATTATGCAGAACTATATATTCAAGGTCACTAGCAAGTAGGGCCAGGATGATGCATTTGTATAAATGGAGGGACAGAGTCATGTGGGAAGCTTAAGAAATGTTATATATATATATATATATATATATATATATATATATATATATATATATATATATATATATATATATATATATATATATATATATATATACATGTATACATGTATATATATATATATATATATATATATATATATATATATATATATATATATATATATATATATATATATATTTATAGAGAGAGAGAGAGAGAGAGAGAGAGAGAGAGAGAGAGAGAGAAAGATGTCACAATATTGGACACTGTCCAACTAAAGACCAGGTAGGATCAGATCGGATTTGTGTACTTTGTGCCATGTGACAATGCCAGCATCCCCATGGCCAGGCTCCCACACAATGAACTTTCACTGTGCTGCACCTGATCCCATTCGACCCTTGACCTTTCTGCTTCTTCCAATGAGGGATATGACACATGTAAACAATCTGCCAGCCTCATTCTATATAGGGCCAACATGGGACAATATGCCATAAGGCACAAAACAGCCATTGACATACACACAAACATACACACTCACTATTGCAACTGGGGTGTTTTTTTAAAACCACTATGAAAATGCAAAAACTACAAACAGACTGCATTTATGTGAGCAACTCTAAATATGTAGTGAGAATAGATATGTCCACACATAAAAAAAAATAAAAAAAAAAAGGTTTATCTACATGTGTGATAAACTGAAACACTGTATTGCACGAATTTTCTATAAAAAGGAGAGAAACAAGATCATCTTTGTGTGATGTCATTTGTGTTTGGCTCTTCTTTACTAGGAAGGAAGGAAGAAAGAAAATATTTACCAGGTTCACTTCTTCAGAAGAAGTTCCACTGAAATCCATTCAGAGTTGCACCGAGAATGACACTGTATGTACTGCAGGGACACAAGCTCAAGTGTCCATCTGAAGGCTCTGGTTTCCTTTTTTGGCATTTTTTATTAGTCACACACACACACACACACACACACACACACACTCACTTACATATACACACACACACACACACACACACACACACTCACTTACATATACACACACACACACACTGTTAGCAGCTGCAGACTTATTTCACATGTTTTTTAATGTTCACATACTTTGAGTTATATATTTTTTTACTTTAAAACTGTTACCATAAAGTTGGAAACACAATTGTGTAGGATGCCTTTGGATGCAGTAGCATTACATTTGAACTAACTTCAAATTACACTGGAACTAAGAGTCCCATACCTGTTCCAGCATTACAAAGCATAAATCCAGCTCCATGAAGATATGCTTTATGTGGGTTGGAGTGAAAAATCTTTAGTGGCCTGCTATAGAGCTCTGACCTTAACCCTACTGAACACCTTTGGGATGAACTGGAATGCTGACTCCTCACCTCACCTAAGAGAGTACCTGTTTTTACTAAATGAGCACAACTATAATCCAAAATCCCCATATGTTATATATAAGTATTTCCATTGGGGTAGACTTTTACTTCAACTACACCTCATTTTAAAATCCTACTACTACAAAACTACATTTTGTAAAATCAGTCGTTTTTCTTTTTATTTATAAGTAGATGGAAACTTATCTGGACAACTACACAGCAAGCAGCCAATCAGGGTAGAGAGCTCTGTTTTTAACTGGTTTTGATTGGCGCTTGGTGGTATCTACTTAGCATGAACGTACAGTTCAGCATCAGTTCAACAGCAAGCAGAATGTTTGTAATACTGGAAATGCTGGGGAAAAACTACTGACTCTAAATTGCCACAGCACCCGTGTCCTTATTTGCGGAATATTTTTGAAGAAGTTGAAAAGAAGGTTTTGGGCTCATGATCATTTTATTAAATATCAATCAGTGTTTGTCTCATTAATATTATTCTATTAATAGATTGTGTGTTAGGAGTAACATTGATGATAATGTTTATAAATGATAATAGGAACATTATAGCCGTAATAAATGATAGTACACTTGGATACTTAAGTACATTTAAAGGCAAAAACTTTTGTACTTTTACTCAATTGAAAGTTTACCTTCTGTATCTTTACTTTAACTCAATTATTTCATCCAACACTGTCTGTGTGTGTGTGTGTGTGTGTGTGTGTGTGTGTGTGTGTGTGTGTGTGTGTGTGTGTGTGTGTGTGTGTGTGTGTGTGTGTGTGTGTTTGTGTGTGTATGTGTGTATGTGTGTATGTATGTATGTATGTATGTATGTATGTATATATATATATATATATATAATCTGAGTGAAATACAAAAGACAACACTCGTGTGTGTGTGTGTGTGTGTGTGTGTGTGCGTGTGTGTGTGTGTGTGTGTGTGTGTGTGTGTGTGTGTGTGTGTGTGTGTTATACAAGCAGAATGGGTGCAAATGAAAAAGAAGCTTTCTAGAGTGAAATATAAACACGTTATTTACAGCCTGTGTGTAAAGTCTGTGTATAATACAAACTCACAAGAAAAAAAATAAGAAAACACCATACAACATTTACATTTCTTACAGTAAGAACATACAGAACACACATCTTCCACAGAACACACAGTTTGAGAGAGAATAAACATTTCAAAGGTTTTAAAGACACTAATTAGCATTGAGTATTATATACCTTTATTATATAATCCTATTTGAGATATATATATATATATATATATATATATATATATATATATATATATATATATATATATATATATATATATATAATATTATATATATATAATAACTAAATATTAGTGAGGAAGTATGATAATAAATATTTTAAAGGGAAAAACAACAATACAGCTAACATTACTTAATGTACTCGCCCATCTTTGAGTCTGAGATTTTTCTCATTTCATTTATCTTAATCACATCATTTTAATGTGTCTTGTCACCCACAGCACTGACACAGTCTCTGAGCTTTCAGATCAACGTAATATAGTTACTAAACAAATCTGCTATCTGACACTATACAGCCAGATGTTCTACAAGGGCACTCGAACATAAGTAAGAAAGTAGAAGATGTATGCTTCTAGAAAAAAAATAACAGTCAAATCTGAAAACTTTGATGGTTTAAAGGTCAGGAATCAAACATATACATTCCTGAGATTTTCCTGTCACCAGTCACCCTTTTACTTTTGCTGCAGTGAACTGTTTGTAGAAAGAAATGAGGAAATTCCCTGCTATAGTCTTCTTGTATGTAAAGTTACAATTATGACAATGATTCAAATGTTTGATGTAAGATTTTACAAGCTGAAAACTAACTTACAATCTATTTAAAATGGGAAGTCATTATTTGGATATGTGTCACACCTGATGCAACTAATCAAGGGCCTGATAACAAATTCATAGAGCAGGGAAAGATCTTCAGTGTTTGATCTACTCGATCATTTCCTGACTGATGATTTGTTGTTGAAACCATTAAGAGTTTCATTCCTTATTTTGCTCAGGAGTGTAGGAGTACAATGAGTTATACCCGCTAGATCAAACAACCACAATGCACAAAAAAACAACAAAACAAAACCTAGGTATATGATGGTAGCATGTAAGTGCAAAACGTAGCAGCAAATCATAAAAACCAAGACAAACAAAACTGAATCAGCAGCAAAATCATCAAAAATGCGACAGCAAAGAATGAAACCCAGCAATAAAAACTCAAAAATGTAAAATAGTACGTCCTGGTTGAACATCTAATGCTAATTGCTGATTGGACAGATAACATTACATGAATAAAGGACTGCATTTCAGTGTTTTGTGGTCAGTCTAATGAAAAGAATTCAATTCAAATTCTTTAAAAAGGCTTCCCTCTGTTGGCTTTTAGGCAATCTTGTGTTTATATTAATACACTATAAAGATGACAACAAAACTATCCTAAGAGCATTAATAAATATTTTTTTAAGCTTATAGCACCTAAATATATGTTTTGCACTATTCCTTTCATTTACACTGTTGCCAATTAACAGCAAGCATGTGATTATCCATATGGATGTTTTTTTAGCGTTTACTTTTGTGTATGTTTAGTTTTTTGTGTGTTTAGTTTTGTTCTTGTGCTTTCAGGGTTTTTTTTTTCTGTCTTTGTTGTGTTCATGTTCTTATTTGTTGTGTTTATTTTATTTTATTTATTTTTTATTGTCGAATTTGCTGTATCGGCTTCCGTAAGCACTTACAGCACCACTACAGTAAATAACTTCTAACCCAATTCTAACCAGTAGGATTAATAAGAGTGCTTTTGAACCTTCCCAGACTAAGCCCACCGCTCGAACCTGTTAGGAATGACTACAGATATAAATGAAGAGAAAATATCAGGTACAGTAAAGTAGAAATTTTCTTTCATACCTGATCTAAAGGATGAAGAAAAAAAGAACAAAACTTACATGGTGTGGAATGTTCCAGAGTGAAAGATGGGCTGAGAAAGATACTGACAAGAAAATAAAAAAAATGCTACTTATTGCTCTATTAAAACAAGCTGTTGTTTGTCTGATAACACACTTTAAAGGTCCTTTAAAGGAAGAGCTGAAGTTTAACATGCAGTTGACCGTAGTATGGTCATGTAACCTAAAATTTAGTAACTTGAACATTACATATCAGCCGTTACACGTTACTGCAATATGAGAATATGCTGCGTTCACGGTCTACTTGGAAGTGGAACCTTTCAGATTATTTTTCAGAAACTCAAACTCAATTCCAACTCTGAAAAAAAATTACTTCCTCCAAACTGGAATTCTCTGAGGTAAAGGAACGGAAGATTTAAAAAGAAATGCTGTTTTATTCATGTTTAAAAATATTCATGCTGTTTAACCAGATTTGTTTTCATTTGTGTTTAATAGAACAAATGAAAAATGATTTATTTGATTTATTTTAATCAAACTGCACACTGTCCTGTTCCTTTTGGGCAAACCATCATACTGTGCAGTACTTCCACTTGCAACATGGAACTGATCTATTATAGCACTTCTTATTAAACAACTACCAATGTAGTTTACCACTGTGGTGGTAAAGAAGAAGGAAAAAGAAAGTTTAGAGAAGATATCCTTGGGCTTGCGATTGTAGCGTAATGTCTTTTGTCTTTTAACAGTACAAGTTGACTATCATCTTTAAATGTACATTATATATGAATAAATAAAATCAAACAAGCCAAACTTTATTTTTCATACATTGGCCACATTTTCTTTACATTCTAATTCTGGTGTTAATCCTTTTATCAAACTTTTGATCTTACTTTGCAATTTTTCAGTTGTTAATTCTGTCATCTTATTAATATCTATAAGTAAAAAAAATATAAATGTATAGTCCAGTCTGCTAAGCACTGTTCTGGTGCATTGCACATTTCTTGAAAAGATTAAAGGGTAAAGAAAGCAACAGGAAGAGAAAGCCCCCAACAAGAAGGATAGCCCCGGCCGAGCCTACGCACGCCACTGACCAGGACAGCTCATGGTGCAGAGGGACACTGTGATCACTCGCCAGCAACGCCAACACTGACTGGTGGAAAACGATGATGGACAGCAGAATCAAGACACCTGAGAGAAACATAGAGAAAAGCAGGTAGAATTGTGAAATTGGGTTTGACTATTCAGGCGAACCAGAAAAACCATGAGTTGAGTGCTTTATTTCTGTAGGATTCTTTTCCAAAGTATTGGGACACCCGACCTTAAGCCTATTGAACACCACTGGGATGAATTGGAATGCTGTCTGCATCTCAGGCCTCCTCACTTTCACTTTATTAATGCTCTTGTGGCTGAATGAGCACAAATCTCCACAAGCAAACTCCAAAATCTAGTGGAACATCTTCCCAGAAGAGTTGAGCTTATTATAACAGCAAATGGGGATTTCATGTGGAATGGGAGGTTCTAAAAGCACATGCATATCTTAAAGTCAGGTATCCATAAACATTTGTAAATATAGTGTATCCGCCTGTCTTTCTCTCACCTATGTAACATGTCTGCTGGTCCCAAATGTTCTCTGCATAAAAACATTTGAATTAACACAGACTTTATTTTAAGCTTGGACTATCGAGCGCTCAGGATGCCTATGTGTGTGTAATAAATCATCTCTTTAAATAAACCCTGGCTTATGGTCGCCTGATTTTCAGTCATATTAATTCTGATGAAACTGCTGCATTTTAAATCCAGAAAAGATTTACAACATTTCAATGAACAAATCTTTCTTATTTCACAGAAGCTTAAGTGTACAAACTGCTTCTGATTTTGCAATAAAATAAAACAAAACACAATCTTGGGACTGTCTTTAAAACTACAAAAGGTTATGTAAAATACCAGGACTGAGAGGCACCTGAGATGAGGAAGCAGACAGAGGCGGGCTTGAGGAGGAAGGGGACATTCTTCGTGAGAGACATGATGATACACACAGAGCCCATCACCATTAAAAACAAACTGAACATTGCCAGCATCGCTGCTGCCAAACTTAAACCTGAATTGGAGGTTGAGAGAGAGAGAGAGAGAGAGAGAGAGAGAGAGAGAGAGAGAGAGAGAGAGAGAGAGAGAGAGAGAGAATGCAAGAGATATAGATAGACAGACAGACAGAGAGAGAGAGAGAGAGAGAGAGAGAGAGAGAGAGAGAGAGAGAGAGAGAGAGAGAGAGAGAGAGAGAGAGAGAGAGAGAGAGTTCAGCAGTTTTAAAATACAATAAGTTCAGAGAACAATGTTATTTTTTTTTTATAGTTTGTCACTTAGAGAAATGTATACTCATTATTGCATGAGTCAAAGGACAGGACAAAAAAGACACATGGAAACTGTTTATCTCTCAAACTTACTTTTATCTGTTGTTTTCTTAAAAATGACTGCATTCTCTCCTGAAGTGTAGAACTTAAAATATGTGCAATTTGATTCTGCAAAAGAGGAAGAAAGGCGAAAACAAAGAAATAAAGATGGAGTGAAAGCTGACACCTGTAACTGAACCCTTTACTTTTTTGCTAATAAGACACTAGAATAACTTTAGTGTAAATGTTCAACTAGAATACAGCCAGAGTGATGAAGAACAGATTAACATTAGCACTGACTAGCACAAAAAAACCCCCACCTGAAATCACTAATTATTTACAGAGATCTCATAACATGGTTCAGGATTAAATAAGTACGTGAGAAATAAGACATGATAAAGCATGCTGTTCTAGAAAACTTATTAATGATATAGTAGTGTGATGAGGTGAAATTGAAACATCTAGTGCTTCCAATATTCATAAAATTCTCCTTCAGCTTTAGGGGTTGTTTCCATTAAGAGGTCTGTATTTAGTTAATACATTTTTTAGGTGAAACAGAAGACCAAAGTCATGACAAATTAAAACAATCTGTGACTTTTTCTGTTCTGTTTAAACAACTCGACCAGTTTTCCAAATTTACTATTGGAACAGACATACAACATTGGCACTGGATATTTTACAGACGGCTCAGCAACCTTTACTCCTACTCTTAGTAAATGTCTAGGGTAACTCGGGTTAATTTTGGGTAACGCTTCTGATCTGAGCCGCAACCTTATGCGACACGCCGAATTCATGATACAGTGAAAATGAATATGAGTCGTATTTGCCAAGAAGTTCTCCTCCTCCAATTCTCCTCCAACTCTTCAGGTTTATTAGCTGCTTACGGATAATTAAACGGGATTTGCGAGAGCTTGTCAACATCTGCACACTGCTGCAAAATATATATATATATATATATATATATATATATATATATATATATATATATATATATATATATATATATATATATATATATATATATATGTATGCAGTAATAATAATAATAAAAATAATTATTATAAAAATAATAATAATAAAAATACATTGCATGACAGACAGTCTCAATTTAGAAATTATATTAAAAAAAAAACAGTTTGTAGCTGTTGTAAGAATCTGGGGTACGACTGCAGGGTCAGCAATGATACAGCATTCCTGGAGGATTAACCTGTTAGCCTTCACCTCCTCTTTTGGGGCTCACAGGTAATGACCTGCTTAAGTTAAAATGTTAACAGTTCCTGACAACAGTGTGCTACATACACAATTTAGGGATGTTTGGAAAGAAGACACTTTGTTTTGATGTTGCTCCAAAAGAAAAAAACTATAGACACTAAACTGCCTCAGAAAAAATTCATGGGCCCAACAGTGGCACCTTGGCAGTATAGCAGCTTGAACCACCAATTCTCTGATAAGTTACCCCAAGCCTTAATTTTTGAGCTATCAAATAGCTGTATACAAGGAATAAAAACACCACTCCACCCTGTATCCCACATTCACCCAATAACAGCACACAACATTAGGTTTAATTTCTTACATCAATTTTATTTACAGTAAAGAAAGAGTCCAAAATTCTGCGTCTGTGTATATATGTGTGTGATGTAGAAAGAGAAAGAGAAAGAGAGAGAGAGAGAGAGAGAGAGAGAGAGAGAGAGAGAGAGAGAGAGAGAGAGAGAGAGAGTGAGAGTGAGAAAGAGAGAGAGAGAGGGAAGCACATATCTTACCTCCAGGCAGCTCTGCAGGTCCGCAGCTCTCTCTCTCTGGGTCGATGTCGGACACCCAGAGTGTGCGAGTACATGCCTTCCACAGGCCGTAGTGCACCATCTGACATGACTGGTTATTTTGGAAGTGTTTGGGCTGTGCCAGTTCCACCCAGAACTCTGTGCCCAGGCCCAGCACGGTCAGAGTCACACCCACAATGGCTACAAAAAACGCAATCTTGATCTTGCCCTCTTGGCTCTCACTCATGTGTGAGGACCTGCCTCTGTTTTTACTGCGCCCACCACCTCCCACAGCCACGGCCACGGCCCCGGCCCCGGCTCCGGCCCCAGTTCCCACATGCCCACCCATTCGTCCATCCTCTTCTTGCTGCATGAAATAGTTTGACCACATTGTACTCGCAGGTTTGAATGGTGTTGGGTATAAGATGAAGGCTGTTGAAAAATAAAGGACCCAAAATGATTTTTGAAACTTAAAGAGATGTCGAGGTCCAAAAAAAATCGGATTTGAATAAAATAAAGTTCTTCTTGATAATTAAGAATGAAATAGCAAAAAAAAATAATAATAATCTAATGTCAGTCAAGCTCAAAGAAACTGACTATTGGAAGGATGATTTGGGAGGAAATACAGAAAAGAAATCTTGCAGATGAGTAGTCAGAAGATCAGTCCTCTTTGAAGAACCTGAAAGAAATGAAACAACACACTCAGCACTTCAGGTCTTACGAAGAATTAATTGTAACACGTAACCCATTCATATACATCTGATCGAATGACAGTCTACACAGTCTGTCAAAATTGATTCCAAATCTCGGATAATATATACAGTGAGTACGGAAAGTATTCAGACCCCCTTAAATTTTTCACTCTTTGTTATATTGCAGCTATTTGCTAAAATCATTTAGGTTCATTCTTCTTCCTCATGAATGTACACACAGCTCCCCATACTGACAGAAAAACACAGAATTGTTGACATTGTTGCAGATTTATTAAAAAAGAAAAACTGAAATATCACATGGTCCTAAGTATTCAGACCCTTTGCTCAGTATTTAGTAGAAGCCCCCTTTTGATCTAATACAGCAAGGAGTCTTTTTGGGAAAGATGCAACAAGTCTTTCACACCTGGATTTGGGGATCCTCTGCCATTCCTCCTTGCAGGTCCTCTCCAGTTCTGTCAGGTTGGATGGTAAACGTTGGTGGACAGCCATTTTTAGGTCTCTCCAGAGATGCTCAATTGGGTTTAAGTCAGGGGTTTGGCTGGGCCATTCAAGAACAGTCACGGAGTTGTTGTGAAGCCACTCCTTCATTATTTTAGCTGTGTGCTTAGGGTCATTGTCTTGTTGGAAGGTAAACCTTCGGCCCAGTCTGAGGTCCAGAGCACTCTGGAGAAGGTTTTTGTCCAGGATATCCCTGTACTTGGCCGCATTCATCTTTCCCTCGATTGCAACCAGTCGTCCTGTCCCTCCAGCTGAAAAACACCCCCACAGCATGATGCTGCCACCACCATGCTTCACTGTTGGGACTGTATTGGACAGGTGATGAGCAGTGCCTGGTTTTCTCCACACATACCGCTTAGAATTAAGGCCAAAAAGTTCTATTTTGGTCTCATCAGACCAGAGAATCTTATTTCTTACCATCTTGGAGTCCTTCAGGTGTTTTTTAGCAAACTCCATGCGGGCTTTCATGTGTCTTACACTGAGGAGAGGCTTCCGTCGGGCCACTCTGCCATAAAGCCCCGACTGGTGGAGGCTGCAGTGATGGTTGACTTTCTACAACTTTCTCCCATCTCCTGACTGCATCTCTGGAGCTCAGCCACAGTGATATTTGGGTTCTTCTTTAACCTCTCACCAAGGCTCTTCTCTCCGATAGCTCGGTTTGGCTGGACGGCCAGCTCTAGGAAGGGTTCTGGTCGTCCCAAACGTCTTCCATTTGAGGATTATGGAGGCCACTGTGCTCTTAGGAACCTTAAGTGCATCAGAAATCTTTTTGTAACCTTGGCCAGATCTGTGCCTTGCCACAATTCTGTCTCTGAGCTCTTCAGGCAGTTCCTTTGACCTCATGATTCTCATTTGCTTTGACATGCATTGTGATCTGGAAGGTCTTATATAGACAGGTGTGTGGCTTTCCTAATCAAGTCCAATCAGTATAATCAAACACAGCTGGACTCAAATGAAGGTGTAGAACCATCTCAAGGATGATCAGAAGAAATGGAAAGCACCTGAGTTAAATATATGAGTGTCACAGCAAAGGGTCTGAATACTTAGGACCATGTGATATTTCAGTTTTTCTTTTTTAATAAATCTGCAACAATGTCAACAATTCTGTGTTTTTCTGTCAGTATGGGGTGCTATGTGTACATTCATGAGGAAGAAGAATGAACTTAAATGATTTTAGCAAATGGCTGCAATATAACAAAGAGTGAAAAATTTAAGGGGGTCTGAATACTTTCCGTACCCACTGTATGTATGTTTTTGTTGTTCTTTTTTTTCCCACTTTTACAGGCTGTGTAGTTTTTCTAGTTAGATTTTTTTTTCCTGTGATATAAAAAAATGTAACTAAGAGTAACATTTGTGGTATTCTGGCAGAAGTCCTTATCCGGAACGACCATCAAGTATCTCATTTAGCAGTTGAGGGCCTTGTTTAAGGGGTTCAGCAGTGGCAGCTCAACAATTTTGGGATTTAAAGTCACAACCTTTCAATGAGAAGTCCAAAAAAAATCTTTGAGACACTGTTTCCTTATATCATTTATCCCAGATTGTATCACCAGCTGTTTGAATACGATGTAAGATAAAAATAAGTGACATAACATAATTTATGATAAACCTGTAAATTAAGTAATTTCTGTTTAAGCCCATATAAAGGCCAGCTGTTCCTGTGGGACATTCTTGACATCTTGCTTACATTTTACCCCCGAAGATAGAGCACCTCAATGACAGCACCTAGAACAGTGCGTCCTATCAAAACCGATGAAAGGACAAGATGAAAAGTTATGAAAGAGGCTGCCAGAAGGCCTACGGCAACATTAAAGGACATGTAGAAATCCTGGCACACACTACATTCTCTTGAACAATCCCAGATCCTTTACATGTCTGGGCTATGGAGTGGGTGGGCTACTTAAATCACCTCAGGCCATCAGGCAACATGGCCTGATTAGACCAAGATTCTGGGGCATAATAAAAAAAAAATAATAAAAAAAATTAATAAAGAATTGCAGGTTAAAAAAGGTAGCTTATCGCCCGAAGAACACTGGGATGCATGGTGTTGGCAGCATCATACTATGAAGTTGCTTCTAGTCAAGATAGGTGAAATTATGGATAGATTAAAAAATATTTTTTTCCCCACTAAAGCTAAAGGACTATATTAAAAAAAAAAAAAAAATGTAGACTCATAATGACCGAAAGCACAAAAATGTATGGGGAATAATAGCTCGAGAAGATTTGGCTCTTGCATTGGAGTCAAAGTCCAAATCAAAGTCCTGCATAAAAGCTTTGAAATGACCCAAAGAGGGCTGGGCACTAAAGAGTTCATCACAATATAATAGATTTGGATCACTTTAGTGAGAAAAAGTGAGCATTATTTGTTTTTCAAGTGTACTTAATAATATAAAAGTTGAAAAAATCTGACATGATTTGTACTAGTCTATTTATTCATTACCTTTTTAAATTACAAAACTTTAAGGAAGTATGTATTATCTTTAGATAATAAAAAACAAAATCATGCTATCACAAATTGGTAGAAACCAGTATGCTACTGAATAATTCCATACACCAGACACCACCTCATCCTCTTTGAATTAACATGTCCCAAAAAAAATCCCTGATGATCTCATCATATGCAACTAATTCAGCAAAACATGCAGCCAGGAGACGATGCCTAATACTTGATATCATTGGCTTAATCATCAGCCAATAATATCTTTATTACATTCACCTATTTTTATAAAGCTTACTTCCAGTAAGGCTTGTGGTAGATTAAACCAGGTCACAGTGTGTGCTCTTTAACATGAAACCAGTTTCTGTGGCTTATCTTTACTCACCAGTACAGGCCTGTGCAGTGTGAGTTATTTGTGGACATAAATTTACTAAACTATATTTATTAATAGGGAAGATTTGTGTGTGTGTGTGTGTGTGTGTGTGTGTGTGTGTGTGTGTGTGTGTGTGTGTGTGTGTGTGTATATATATATATATATATATATATATATATATATATATATATAAACACACATATATATGGACGATCCACGTTCACAACCTTCTGTACCGTACTGATCAGCACTACAGTGTCCCTGTGTTTACAGTTTTTTACAATTACTGTGCCGCCTAGTCTTATTTTGGCTTTTTTTTTTTTTGCACTAAATGTTCGGTGTATTTCTTTGTTCCTTTGGTTAATTAAAGTTGTCTGATGAAGCACCTTGGTCCTGTTTTGTTTCACTGTGTACTGCACTGTGTACAGTTGGAATGACAATAAAGCCTGCTTTACATTACTTGACTAATAATAATATTAACAATTATAATTAGTTGCTGGGTTTATTATTATTATTTAGATTTTTTTATGTAATGTAAATCATATTTATAATATAGTCACTCATATATATGCTATTGTGTAAATTAAGGTAAATTATATATATATATATTTATATAAATGATAGTCTTTACATTAATACTTCTACATCACATTTATATTATAACTGTAATCCCCCACTTTGCGGAATTGCATTTGCCACATAACTAATTTGTTTTGCTGATTTTCCCGGTCTCTAGCGGATAACACGATAGATAAAAAACTTATTTTATTATTTATTATAAAATAAAGTTAAATGTTAATACAGTACAGTACAGTATACATAAAATAGCATTTTTGGGGTGGCATCTGTTTATCAAGTTTTTTTGTTTTTCGTGGTTTTGGAATGTAACCACTGAGATAAATGGGGGATTACTGTTTATCTTTTGCATGAAAAAACTAACATGAGCTGGGTAAAAAAATAATAATAATGAAATCAATGATGGACTGGTGTGATGGAGTTAATTTAAAATGGACTGTGGCAAAGTGGAAAACTGTTCTGTGGTCAGACGAATCAGTTCAGAATCCTGCATCTCTGATGGTATGGGGTTGCATGAGTGCGTGTGGCATGGGCAGCTTACACATCTGGAAAGGCAGCATCAATGCTGAAAGGTATATCCATGTTCTAGAACAACATATGCTCCCGTCCAGATGTCGTCTCTTTCAGGTAAGACCTTGCAATTTTCCAACATGACAATGCCAGACCACATACTGCATCAATTACAACATCATGGCTGTGTAGAAGAAGGATCCGGGTACTAAAATGGCCAGCCTGCAGTCCAGATCTTTCACCCATAGAAAACATTTGGCGCATCATAAAGAGAAAAATGCCTGTATTACACAAGAATGGGACAACATTCCTATTCCTAAACTTGAGCAACTTGTCTCCTCAGTCCCCAGACTTTTGCAGAAAGAAGAGGGGATGCCACACAGTGGTAAACATTGCCTTGTGCCAACTATTTTGAGATGTGTTGATGCCATGAAATTTAAAATAATCTTATTTTCCCTTAAAATGATACATTTTCTTAGTTTAAACATTTGATATGTCATCTATCTTGTATTCTGAATAAAATAATGAAATTTGAAACTTCCACATCATTGCATTCTGTTTTTAATCACAATTTATACAGTTGTGTTTTATAGAATTGTGTAAAGTGTTATATAATAATAATAACAATTTCATTAATAATAGATGTAACATATCGCTTACTATTTTTTAATTGATGTTTCATAAGTAGGGAAAGAGCTAATCTGTCCATGAGCTGCTGACTGATAGG
Organism: Silurus aristotelis; assembly: GCF_946808225.1. Lineage (NCBI taxonomy): Eukaryota > Metazoa > Chordata > Actinopteri > Siluriformes > Siluridae > Silurus > Silurus aristotelis. The sequence continues at coordinate 31,616,833 of NC_139574.1, forward strand.
AAGCAATTTACTGTCATTACAAAGGAAATGTTTACCAAGACCTTAGTCCCGTAATGAGGATGCCAGATAAGACATACATTATAGCCATGTTTAATTTCTATTATTCATTAAAATAAATAATTGTGATGGTAACACTTTGACAGGACAAAATTCCTTTCTAAAAAAAAAAAGAATATTATTTCCTTGATTAGGGTCCTGGAGCCACACAGGCCTGAACACCTGCAGAAGTATAGAAGAACACCTGCAATAGAACGCCAATGATGCAGTTCCATTGGCAGCCATACATCACCTTGCCATAATACCATGTTTGGCAGATGATTTAGTATCCTTTGGCTCATGAGCACTTCCTGTACTAGTCCATCACTATACCATTTACAAGCAATTTATAAGAATTTGTACACCACTGGAATGTATTTGAAATTAAGCAAATGAGGTCTGAATTTAATTCAAAGGGTTAATCATTAACATTAAATTACAGCCATTTAAAAAGTACCTTCATTTTAACAGGCCCAGAAGTAATTAGACACCTGACTAATAAGCAGTTTCAAGGTCGGATGTGGCTTGCTTTATCCTTATTTTATAACAAATTAATTAAATAAAAGGTTAATTGAATTTGCATTTGCTTGCATTGAAGAAAAGGCAGAAACACCTACCAGAGAAAAAGTAACAAAATATAAATACTTTGCTATTGTATTAATAAGATGTTTCTGTTATCGGTAATTTACTTCACTATATATTTTCCATTGCAACTTTTTACTGTGTGCTGTGAGGATTGGGCAGCGGTCGAAGGCGGGGGCCTGCTTAGACTGCTGCCCCCGCGACCCGAATTACGGATAAGCGGGAGAAAATGAATGAATGAATGAATGAATGAATGAACAACGACTAAGAACAAAGACATTCCTGATCATCTGATCATCATCATCTTTGCTCTGCTTGTGTTCTATATAGTGGATGTTTAGTCTGCATACATTCGTTAGGTTTAAGTGTCACTATTAGTGTGACACTTAAACAGTTAGTAGTAATAGCTACTTTTTACTTAAGTACATTGCAGCCCATATTTTTTTTACTTTAACTTTAGTAAAAAAGTGTAGTCAATACTTTAACTTTTACCCGAGTCCTTTAAAGCATAAGCATCTATGCTTCTACTTCAGTAAAAGATGTGTGTACCTCTGCCATCTCTGACACCTGCAAATAAAGAATATACTGAAGGTGGGTTCCATTAAGACTGATTAAAACATATCAAGAGAGAAAAAAGCTTAGCCAGCAGTAAGCTTCATGTAGCCATTTATTGCAAAGTATTTGAATCCAAGTAAAAATAATTATAATGTTTACCCAATTACTTCTGAGCCTGTGAAAATGGTCGGACTTTTTTGTAAAAATTGTAACAGTATACAAAGGCAGAATTTACAAAAATATCTGTGTCACTGTCCAAATCCTTGAGAACCTAACTGTATATAGAGCCATTACTGCACACTAAGCTAGAGAAGACAGGCCAAAGACAAACACCGAAACACTAACTCAAACACAGGCTAAAATTAACCAAACTCAATCTCATCGTATGCAGAACCTATGTGTCTAACCGTTACTCACTTCGGCAAAAACACACAGAGCCATGAGGCAAGCAGTGATCGTTAAAGACCGACATGAAACATGAACAGGTATGTTCGCTAAAGCTGAGCGATTAAACTGGGGGACGTTAAATAGAGCTTTGGATCCACCAAGACTTGAGACAGTCACTTGGGAGATCGCTTTTAAACAGTTTAACATGCAGTCATTTTGGAAGAGATCAATTATCATCCCAGTAAATATCATATGTCCCTATGTGCGCACACAAGGGCACACAAATACACACACACACACACACACACACACACACACACATACACACACACGCAAGATTACCATACCATCTTCATGAGAATGTTACTTTGCCGTAATTGCAATAATTAGACATAATTATAAAAGCAAATCATTAATACTATGCCTAACCCTAAAGACCTGAAGTAATAAAATTGTCAGATATTCCACTCTTTGTGGGGACAAGTAGAGCAAACATGCACAAACACAACTTTAGAGTACACAACAGTCTAATAATTAATGATCAAATTGGGACAGTCTCATTTTTTCTTTTTATTTATTTATTTTATTTTATTTTATAAAAGCATTTTAAGGCATTTAACTGCAAAAGGAATGAGGTGTGTATATATACACACACACACACCGTTTTAAGTAAAACTATATACTATATATTCCTAATTAGCAAGTGTAATGAAAATTCTGACCTGTAGCCTGGCTGGGTGCAGCTCTGAGGATCACGTACATGAGGCACCACAGAAAGTGATAGCTAGAAAGAGAGAGAGAGAGAGAGAGAGAGAGAGAGAGAGAGAGAGAGAGAGAGAGAGAGAGAGAGAGAGCAAGAGAGTGGTTGGTTGTTTGTGTTGGGTGGAGGTAGAGGGGGGCAAAGGGAAAAAGCGAGAGAGGGGGACAGGGCAACAGGCAGACAGGCGTCTAGGGGAGGAGGTAGAGTGTAGAGTAACGACCTGAATCCAAGTTCGCTTTCAGGTACCTATACTGTAATCTGTGCATAAGATTTGAAGCCCAACTTTAATCCGATTCAGATTCCACACGCTGGTAGTTTAGGTGTACAAAGGAAAACTGAGTGAATTTGAGAGCGTCTGTCAGCACACATATGTTTATGTAAGTGTGTGAAGAGTCTATTTTTGACAACCACCTGTTAATGATATTAAGAGCGCAGGAGTTGCAGTTGCAAAGAGAGAGAGAGAGAGAGAGAGAGAGAGAGAGAGAGAGAGAGAGAGAGAGAGATAGAGAGAGAGAGAGAGAGAGAGAGAGAGAGAGAGAGAGAGAGAGAGAGAGAGAGAGAGAGCTGGCAATCAGTCTGAAGCGATCTGCAGCCCCTGGTCTCACCCTACATGAATCACAAATCAAATGCCTGCTCTATGCAGATGACCTGATCCTGTTGTCTCCCACTGAACATGGCTTACAACACTACAACTACCAGGGTTTGAAAATGACTTCCACAGGAAACTTTAACCATGCCGTGAATGAACTGAGAGATAAAGCACGTAGGGCCTTCTATGCCATAAAAAGTCAATCCCAATTAGAATTCAGCTGGAAATATTAGAATCACTAATTGGGCCGATTGCCCTCTATGGCAATGAGGTGTGGGGTCCACTGACAAATCCAAATCAAAAATTCACCAAATGGGTAAAACATCCAAGTGAGACCCTGCATGCAGAACTCTGTGTGGGCAAAATTAAGCAAATATCCACTAATAATAAATATCTAATGTATATCCAGATACAAAAAAGGGCAATCTAATTCTGGAAACATCTAAAACTCAGTGATCCTCATACAGAAGTCCAGGTACTAGTTGTTGGGTGTCTCCTGGTTTAAACTGCCTGCGGGAAGAAGCTTCTCCTCATTCTCTATGTGTTTGCTTTAAAGGAGTGGAAGCTCTTCCCTGAACGCAACATAGAAAAGAGTCCATTAAAGGGATGGCTGAGGTCCTTCACAATGTTCCTGACCCTGTTCCGGCACCGCGTGCTGTAGATGTCCTGCAATGCAGGGAGCTCTGTCAAGTCAAGTTAAGTCAAGTTTATTTCTATAGCGCTTTTCTCAACAGACATTGTCTCAAAGCAGCTTTACAGAAATCAACAGTCAAGGTGAACGGTGTGCATTTATCCCTGATGAGCAGCCGTGGCGACTGTGGCAAGGAAAAACTCCTTAGTTAAACTTGTCTTAGATGTAATGAGGAAGAAACCTTAAGAGGAACCAGACTCAAAAGGGGAACCCATCCTCATTTGGGTGACATCAAGAGTTTGATCATAAATCTTTCAACAATACAGAACACTGGAGAGTGAGAACTAACATGATTACTGGAGTATAAGATTATAAGTGATGTTCTTTCTACAGAACATTCCTCTCTTATACAGTCATTAGGGTTATAAAACTAGGAGCTACTGAGCTCAACATTTGTGATCATCACAGATTCAACACCAGCTTCTCCATGCCAGAGACTTTAAACACTCCAGGAGGTCCAATGTCAAAACTCCACACATGTAGCGGGATCCAATTGGCACTGGTATGTCTCTAGATGGTTTGGGATGTTTGCGAGTTCGGCATCTACTTCTTCAAAGGTCCATAATCTTCATGAGGTAGGACGTGACTGGAGCTGGCCAAACCTCAGGATGCTTCGGGATGGGGAGAGAAAGAGAAGCAGTGGAGAGAAATTAGCGTAGCTGCTGTTCATGATATTAACAGCACAAGTTGATAATGTGCATGTAATCAAATGTTCTGAAGCACAAGGTTATTATGTGAGACGTGTTAAGTGTAGACTTTGCTAAAAAAGACATGTTTTTAATCTGCACTTAAACTGGGAGAGTGTGTCTGAGCCCCGAACACTGTCAGGAAGACTACTCCAGATTTTAGGAGCTGAATGTGAGAATGATCTACCGCCTTTAGTGGACTTTGCTATTCTAGGAACCACTAGAAGTCCTGAGTTTTGAGATCTCAGGGAGCCCGGTGTGGTGGGTATGTTCAGCTGACCGCACCATTCTTTGGAGGGCTCGTCTGTACTGCGTGGTGCTGTTCCTGAACCAGAAAGTGATGCAACCCGTCAGGACGCTGGTCAATGGTGCTTGTGTTTTGTGTCACGAATAAGTCATTACAAGCATTTCATTGCATATGTATGGTTATGTATGGCACCAGTCAGAAGTTTGGATACAGCTTCTCTTTCAGTGGTTTTTCTTTTTTATCTAAATTATTTGCACATTGTATATTAACGCTAACAACATCCAAATTATAAAAGAACACATATGTAACTATGTAATAAACAAAAACCAAAAGTTAAACAAGCCAGAATATGTTTTATATTTTTGCCAGAGCCGGAGGTTTCTGAGGCTGGTAATTCTAACAAAATTATCTTCTGCAGCAGAGGTAGCTCTTGGTCTTCCTTTCCTGGGACAGCCTGTTCCATGATAGCACTTGATGGTTTTGGCAACTGCACTTTGGGATACAGTTAAAGTTCTTATGATTTTTAAGGATGACTGACCTTTATTTCTTAAAGTAATGATAAACAGTTTCTTGCCATAATATAGATTTGTACAGTAGTTGTAGTAGCACTAATCGGGCTATTGACTCTGTACTCACTCTTTCCTCTGCATAAGAGAACTAATGGTTTAAAGCACATTAAGAAGGCAAGAAATGTCAAACTAACTCTTGAGAAGGCACACCTGCAAACTGAAAACCATTATAGGTGACTACATTGTGAATCTGATGAGAGAATTGAGCCAAGCTGTCATCAAATTTAAATGTATTTAACACTTTGTTTACTACAAAATTCTATACATATTCTTTCAAAGTTTTTACATTGATAGTGAAGACATCCAATGTTGAAAAAAAAAAAGTAAAACCACTAAAGGAGCTGTGACCAAACGTTTGACTTGTATTATATGTGACAAATTAGGTTTGATTTTTAATTCTGAAATGTAGTATTTTCATGCAAACACTGGCCATGACCTTTTCTTTGCTCTGCAGTTTTATAATATGGGTGGCGTGGCGACTCGCTGTTGCGTCGGGCTGAACACAGACAACGGAAAAGTTAAATCGGGGTTAAAGTGTCTTTATTAGGGACCAGAAATGAAAGTAAAGGGAATAGTGTTCTGGTGCGTAGAAAAGGTGAAGAAGGAGCGGGGCGTTCTCTGCCACCATTACCATCGGCTCGTAGAGGTCAGGGTCTTCCTGCTGCAGGGCCAATGAGTCTCCGTCACTTACGAGATGTTGCCTCGGGAATTTCTCTTCCGCATCTGCCATCTTCAGCTTGTAGTAAGAGAAAGTGGGGCCGCTATTAGTCAGGAGTCCAAGGTTCTCCAACTCACTGTCCTCCCGGCTGCCTTTTATAAGCCTCACCGGGCTTGAAGACAGTGAGGGGCCGTGCCTCGTTTGCTGCGCTGGGCTATGCCGCCTCAAGGTTTAATAATGAGTTAAGCTTAATCAGATGTATTGAGAGAAGGGAAATCTTGGTTGTGCTAGCCCACACATAAACCACAAATTAAATGATTTAAATAACCAATGTACACATACAGCTCCCCTTCTTTTCTAAAACTTTTATTTATGAATTTGATAATAAAAAAAAGCATAACTATAAACAGAAAATCCACCTGGAATACCACCAAAAACACCCAGCCACAGCTTGGTGCTCTCAATCTCTTAAAATAATTAGAATATTAGAACTAACTAACCCACTGCTGTCATGCAGTCTGGGATAAAAAGATCCAGCACTATGATGGGACAGTTATACAGAAACCCTTTTGAACGAGAAGCCAAATACATTTATTTATAAAAAGTAAAAAAAAAAAGGCACAAGATGTTAGATGAATATAATAATAATAATAATAATAATAAAAACTAAACCCATATTTGTAAATGCAAAAAAAAAAAAACAATTATGAAATATTTCATCCTTTGAAATAAAAAAAACAGGGAGTGAGAGGAGGATGGCTGTAACTCTGGATAAACATACACACAAGCCTGTTTCACTATTCAGCTTCTTCTATATACAAAGAGAGCAAGTCACTGTGTGGTCTCTCTCACGTTAACTGTGATATTTACTCCTCACAGTCGATTTATTCCTCCATTACAATCCAAACACAAGGAACTGCTGGTTTTAGCCGAACAGCAGAACTCCAAAAAGCAAGAAATGCGATGTGTCTTCTTTTGAAGTATAATGTTGAATTATAATGAAAAAAAGGCATGCTTTGCCCTGAAAAATCTCCTTAATTCAAGTCCATGGAACTCTTTCAATCCCCCAGGTTCCCCAGTGATCCCTCATTGTGTGACAATTGAAAAGGAATGACAACGAGCAAGAGGTTTACAAGGTTATCAATATGTTCACAAATATATTAAACCAAAAAATGAAGACAAGTCTACTTTTAGCAGGATTTTGGTTTATTCTTGAAGCAAACCTTGTTAGTTTTAAGAGTTCTGTTGCAAGGTGCTTAAAGTTCACAGTATCACATCTGAAATCAGGTTTTGAAGATGGTTATCCAGTGAAAAAAACAATAACATGAATGTACAGTACATCCAATCGGAGTACTAGTTATTCTACAAATGTTTCACCCCCACACACAGTCACACACACACACACACACACACACACACTCACACATACAGATATATACAAAAGAAAAAAAAGTTAAGGATAATTGGAAGATTGGAAAATACCAAACACTCCATCAAGTCTCTTGCTTTTTCCTTCATCCACTTCTACCAAAAGTCTCGGCGGTGGTAGGAATCAGGGTCGCAGTATTTGGTCACCACCACCCTGTTGGCAAATTTCCTCCCTGTTAAGCCTTGCATGGCTTTCTGAGAGTCAAACAAAGACATGAACTCCACGAAGATCTGCCAAAACAGATGGACAAGAGATCTGTGGCGTGATGCAACAAAAAAAAATATAAAAAAGTGTGCAGGCGTGTGTCTACCTTGCCAGTCCCGGGCACCTCAAGGCCGTCAACAGGCCTAGGAATCTCGATGCTCTTTACTTGGCCATATTTGCCGCATTCCTCCCTGACGTCTTCTACGATCTCCTCGTATTCCTCGTCGTCCAGCAGCTCCTCGGGGGATACCATGTTCATCAGACACAGCACCTCGGTGGGAATGCCTCCCATCTGGTTCATGGAGCTGTTCACCAGGCCGGGCAACTGCAGGGTCACTGGCGTCTGGCTGATTCCGATCTGCAGCAGGAGGCATGATGAGAAGCGAAAAAAGGAACGAGAGAGAAATTAATCCACTCCTGCCCATATAAACCCACTGTCATGCTGGAAGAGGTTTGGGTCTTAGTTCAAAGTAAAAATGTAATGCTATTGCATTCTATACTATACTTTGTGGTAGCAGTTTGGGGAAATATGGCTCGAAATATCAAGTGCTGCAATACATATGTCCATATAGTGTATATTGCAGTGAAACAGGAAATTGGCATAAAAAAAAATTCCTTTTAGCAATGAAAAACTAAAAAACTGGATAATGTTCTTGAAACATAAGCATCAGCATCATTCCTCTAGCTGTCGGTGCTTCATCAATGCAATCAGTTTGCACATTCTCAGTCTGCATCATCCTTCTGCTCTTTGTCATTCAGTTGGAACTGGATTAACACGACTTCTACCGCACAGTCGCCATAATATTTACACATGAAGTGCGGTATACATCTGGTCCTGTACATTTCACTGTGGTACTGGAGGCGAGATATTTAGTCCAACTGTATACATTCACATGGGAAAAGGCTGACAATAAAAACCAGAATGAAAAAGAGCAGAAGCCCCATTTAACCAATGAATCTTCAAAATTCTTACCAGTTAAAACAAACACACACGCAGACACTCACCAGTGTAGTGTTCTTGGATCCAACGCTGGCTCTCTGGACCAGGAGTTTCTTGTCTCCCAGCTGCATGCCATTGAGCCCAGCGATAGCCTGCATCACAGAAGAGTGCACAGGTTTGAACTTTTTCCTTGCTTTACCATGGGCCACTCTACATCCTATGAAGAGTACACTATTTTTAGAAGACATTAATGGAATGGTCAGTCACTTGGTCATGCTTCCTGGCCTGGCTCTACATTGTGCGAAACGAATGCGATTTTTTTGCTTCAGTAATCTTTTCTTCAATTCTCCCAGCTCTTCTGTGTACGAAGCTTGAATGTGAAACTTGAATGGCTTCTCCATTCTGGGGTCCTATCCATAAAAAACACAGAGATCAGGGCAAGGCCATAGGAATAGATAATAGAGAATATACTATATCACAAATATTACTAGACTTCATGCTTTTTCAGTAAAGATATCAAATGATGACCACAAGTCGCATCATTTACATTTATATTTACATTTGCGGCATTTAGCAGACGCCCTTATCCAGAGCGACGTACAAAAGTGCTTTGAGTCTCTAGTAATGAATAAATCTACACTGGAATGCAAGATTACAAACTTAATATAAATATAACCCTTGAATTCTACAAACTTGGGAAGTGCTAATTTAAGTGTTAGGAAGAGGTAGGTCTTAAGTCGTCGCTTGAAGATAGTGAGGGACTCTGCTGTACGGACATCTAGGGGAAGTTCATTCCACCTCGGTGCCAGAACAGAGAAGAGCCTTGAAGTGCATCGGCGTACAGTCTAGAGATCTTTATCCGGATGATAAAATACTTGACTGAAGCAACTAAGAAGTGTTAAAAAAAAAAAAATCTAAAATTAATAAATAAATAAAAAGAATCTTAATAAAATCTGGAAACACAGGAACACAAGTGCTCGCAAGATCTATGATCCAAAGACAATGAAAATGTAGAAGAAAATCCATATAAAAGGACAGTGCTTATAATGTTCTAATGAGCTCTGCTGCAAAACATCAAAACAACATCTAAACACGCGCACACACACACACACACACACACACATACATATATATATATATATATATATATATATATATATATATATATATATATATATATATATATATATATATAATACGATTCCAGTCAACACAAGAAAATATCATCAATATCGCAGGATGACGGATTCTAATCATTGATAAGAAACTGTACTGGTATATAATGGGCAAAATGATGTGGTGCAGTCCTACAAGGCAATATGAAAATATAATATCTGTATCATAATGTGCTTTTCAGAAATACAGATATATCAATTCCATTATTTTAATACCAGCACTTAATGCTGCAGTGCATGTTAAAAAAAAAATCATTTGCATTGTGGTTTTTCGTAACGTGGATACGACTTTCAATATTGCAATCTGATTATTTTTGGTGTATTGCCCACCTCTGATCAGTTTGCCCCGATAACCCTGCCTGACATAACCCCATCACACATGGTGAATTCAGAATGAGCGCTAAAGAAGCAGAATTAAAATCAACGTAGAATCATAGCAACGCACATGACTCATTTCTCCCTATTTCAAATAGCCGCTTTCAGCTTCTCTACAAGGTCAACAATAAATACCGGACTGGTCATAAATCTGGTGCTCTTCATCATACCGAACGCACGAGCGCAATTCGGCGAAAGCATGTAACTGTGCGCATGATGACTTCGCGTAAACACACACGTCACCTGGTCGCTGATGTTGATGTCGACGTATTCACAGAAGGCGTAGCCTTTCGAGAGCGCCGTGGCGGTGTCCTTTACCAGGTTAAAGGCTTTCAGGGGTCCGAACGAAGTCAACAACTCCTTCACCTGAGAAATTAAGAAAGAGGAAAGTCACCAGTAATCTCGATTATCACCTCCATCCAATATTTCTGCTGGAATCAATATAGAATTCTATACATTTTCTGTATAGAAAATGTTAATTATAAAATGAAAAAAAATGATCAGAGTACAGAGAGACGCGTCCGCATATTTAGCAACCGCGCATTGTTGCCATGGAGCAGCCGTAGGAACACACCAACCTGGTCGTCGTTGAGGTAATTAGGAAGGCCGCCGATAAACAGCTTATGAGCCGAGTCAGGCACCACGGTGGAAACGACACCTAGCATAAACATAGAAAGGAAAGACTGTAGAACTATGGACAGATCATTCTAATATTCAGCAAGTGTTAATTCTTAAATACTTATTTGTGATGTAATGTTTTAGTTTTTTTTCCCCACTGCAGTTCCTCTTTTCTGTGGTGGTGTATGAAATATACTTATAATAAAGAGAAACATTCAACTATACTGTGGTCTCAACACAATGTTATAGTACAGCAGTGTGAAAGTCACAAGTGCCACAAGACTATGGGTCTCTTGTTGAATGAGTTAAATAAATTGCACGACACATGAGAGCTTTTTTGAGATGGTTTTGTTTCTCACTGGAGAAACTTTGAGACAAAAAAATTTTCTTTTTAAACCTTCTCACTCATTACATATTCAGTTAATCCTGAAGCTCATCAAATACCTACACACAGACTCAATTGTGATCAAAATGAATGATCAGCTGTGTGAATCAATAAAACCAACTCTACCTGGCACATAAACACTTGGGTTCTCGCTCATGCCTGGCAGTGGCTGATAGTCGTGCGGTCGGCGGATCTTCAGACTCTGTCCCTGGAAGATGATGCCATCGAACGCCATGGCCTGGGTAGTCTCATCCACCGAGCGAAACTAAAACCAGAACAAGATGGTCTCCAAAAAAACTCAACAGACTTGATGCATGGTGTGTCGTAGTGAGAAAAAAAAAAAGACCTCTAGAAAGGCAAAATTCTTGTCCTGGTTGATCTGGACAGCGAGAACTGGGTTTCCGGGGGCCTGGGTCAGACCTCCCAAACGCATCTGGGCGTTAAAGAAGTCCATCATAGACTCCTGTAAAAGAGGCAAGAGACGCGAGGGATGGCATGACTCTTCAAAACAGTGAAACAGCAAGTGTGAAAGCAGGCTCAGGAATCAAAATGAGCTGCAGGAGAGATCTACCTTTTACACAGCTCCAATTACTATGAACAAAGTGGAGGATACTTGCCTCTGTGATGCCAAAGGGGATGTTGCCAACGTAGAGCCGTCGTGCCTGACGCGTCATCTGGCTGCCAACAACAGGCACAGGAGTGGGAGTCACAGCCAGACCCTCTGTGGTCATTGTAGGGAGCAGGGCGGTGGCAGGAATCTGGCCGGCAGCTGGGCATAAAATACACAAGCAATCAGTCACACACAGAGTTCCTTTTCTGTCGTGAATTAAATAATTTATCAAAACATATAACCAATTAATAATGTATTATTAAAGCACAGCCCACCTTGCATGGCTTTGTACTGCATGGGTGTAATGTGTTCGAAGCCAGATGGAGGAATATCCCAGTACTTTTTTACTTTGGCCTTCCTTTTCTCACGGTGTGGAGACCGACTGCAAGGAGGACATGTAGAATTTAGAAAAAGAGCATTTCTGTTAAAAAAAAAAAAAAAGAAAAGAAGAAAAGGATGCACTCGAACGGTTGAAAAACAATGAATTAAACTCCATTTTCCAAGACAGACAGTGAATGAAAGTCTTTTGTGATTTATTAAGAATCTGGAGTCCTTTCTAGATGAGTGTAAATCATTACTCTGCTACCATTAAGACAAACGTGTAGAAAGGATGGTCAGTAGGAACTTCAGTCCTAATGAAGTCAAAAAAGATTGTCATAAATCCTATCAGGTTATGAACTCATAACCCTGGACATTATCTCCGGAGTCACATCCTGAGCATGCACCATCACAAGCATATACCTCCGCCGCTGTCTCCGCTCTTTGCTGTCCCCATGATGGTCTCGGCTTCCACGTCTCTCTCGGTCCCTGCTCCTTCTTTTCCGACTTCGACTCCGGCTCCTGGAGCTGCTCCACCTCCTCTGATGCTTGTTTTCATTGTCACGGTCAGCTGTTCAAGCAAAACAACAACAACCACCACCACCACAACAACAAAAAAAGCACAATACCCAAATGAGTTCCTGCTATCACTCTGGATTCCTTGCAGCTTTCCAAAAGCCCAAGCAAACAATTAAAAAATGAAGAAAAAAGGATAAGATTGGCGTGTTGTTAAATATTGCTGCTTACGTCTTTACTTGGGTTTTTGCTTTGAAGGAAACCTCTCTACCAGACAGTAAAGCAGCGATGTAATGTCCAAGTCCATGTATGCAAATAGAGTGAGTTGCATTCAATTAGTATTGAATGGCAAGAAAAAAAAAAAGAATTGATATATATATATATATATATATATATATATATATATATATATATATATATATATATGTATATAATATTTGTGATTAATGAGTTACAGTTATCTATAGCAGAGATCCTCCAACCTTTTTTTGAAACCAGATTCACGCAGGACAATTTTTCCAAGGACGTAATGTCCATTTTATATTACTATTATACGTATGATTGACTTATTACCTTATATGTATATATAAATATAATAAAAATGTAATGTACTATAATGGAGCATCTGTGCGAGCGTTATTTATAGATGCACAGAAAAACAAAGCGCGACTGAAACAAGTGCGGGGAAAATTGCCAAAGGAAGGAATTGCTCATTTATTCATTTTATTATTATTATTATTTTTAAATGAAATGCAAACTGTGACGCTTTTATTGTTTCTGTGAGGCCCGGTGTTTGGGGAACCCCTGCTGTAGAGAACATCAACTCTCACAGGAGCAGACCCCTTGCAGCTTCTCCTCCTCACACCAGTAAGTAACATATTCATCATGAATTTCATGATCATTACTGTCTGCTTTTGAGGAAGGGAAAGTTTTTGCCCTCTCCCCGGGCCTTACCTTGCTTGTTTTCTGTCAACTGTCTCTCGAATTCGTCAAAATCTGACATCTTTCTTCAGCAACTCGACCACGAGTCTCTACCAGGAGCAAACCCCTGACTGTCACTGCACAGATGCTCGCTCAGGGGGTGCCCAGAGAGTTCAAACACACTCCTACACACCGGAATAGTGGCTTTATAAACGTGCTCCAGTGTCGGGCACCATGTTTTCACCCTGCACACAGACTAATGTGCAGCTAACGAGTCTCCTAGGGCGCTAAAACACAGGCTATAACGTGCTATCTTTCAGTGTCAGGATATTTGAATAAATAATAACAGTTTTATTTTGTACGTTTAAACGTGTCCGGTCTTGTAAAAACGAATACAAGTCGGTTATTATGTACATAAACACACAAGAGGGGAAAACACTCCAAAACAGGAGAGTGCGCTTGCTCAGGGCAGGGACCACGTACAAACACTTCCGGGTCAAGTATAAAAAATTTTTTTTTAAAAGGTGATTTTCTTTTAATGAAAGATTTTTTGGGTATACATCAAGAGGAACAAAATCTTTCCAAAAATATGAGCAAACTTATCTTATATCTAGTATAATATATAGTTATTATCCACCTGGATAATACGTGGCGTTATTTTCATGCGTATTTTCAGTTCTCTGAAAAGTATTTACATGATATATACGTGTACAGCAATATCCGTGCTTGTAAATAGGAATTTGGGATGATAGTACAAGTTTATTTTTTTGTATTCAATATTATTTCTGATTGAATGCGTCGGTTGTCAATCAAAAAAAGTCAAGGTTTTATTGGATGCGGGCGGAGGCGGGACCTGAAGAGCTGCACGCTGTCCTCTGAAAGTGGCCAAAGGTGTCCTGCTGTGATTCCTACACGCTCATATAGGGATTTATTTCTTCTTATTAATTATTTATTCGTCCGACGAATTGGAGTTTAAGGTGTTTGACTTCCCTGAAACACCAGGACAGTGGTGGTGACCTGTCATTAATCAGGTTTCACACTAAACGTTGAAGATCACTGGGCATTTTACCAGTAAGTGCTAAATCCAGGCTTTGTTTACCTGCTGGTGTGTGTAAAAGAGTCAAAAGTTTAAAAAAACAGTGAGTTTAAATATGCATTTGGTACGATTTAAATGAAGGATATGCCACACACACACACACACACACACACACACACACACACACACACACACACAAACACACACAAACAAACAAAGCTCCACTTACAAAAATTAGACAATTACAGTTACTCTTCTCCAGGACTATCATGACTCTCTTTCAAGCATCTCACATATTCTTGTGCTTTAAGTCTCTATTATTATTATTATTTATTATTATTATTATTATTATTATTATTATTATTATCATCATCATTAATTTTATATATATTTATATATCAATATTATATATGAAATAAGTTTAGATAACAGTAAAATAAGTGCACAGCTTAACCGTAACACTAAAACCACTGTCAGGTGACATTATTAATTTTGATTATCTGGTTCAAACGGCAGTCAAGGCGTGGGATTTATAAGACTGCAGTCATTCCTCATAGTTAATGGATTGGAAGCAGGAAAAATGGGCAAATGGTCCTATTCTGAGTTTCTTTGTCAAGGGTCAAATTGTGATGACTTGATGGATAGGGCAGAGCATCTCCAGAACGGCAGGTTTTGTAGGGTGTTCCCTGTATGTAGTGGATATATCTGTACAAAAAGTGTCCAAGAAAGGACGACTGGACCTCTTTTACATAATGTGGACAGCCATGTGTTTGTACAGTGTGTACATGGGAAGAGAATGGCACCAGGATGCACTATGTGAAGAAGGGAGCCACCAAAATGTAGTGTGGTGCTCTGGGTGATGTTCTGCTGGGTAACCTTTGGTCCTGACATTTATGTCGATGTTACTTTGACTTTTCCCACCGACCTTCACATATTTGCAGACCAAGTTACACCCCCTATGGCCATTTTCAGCAGAATAACAGGTTCTGAACATCCACAGTGCAAAAATTGTTCGGGAACAGTTTGAGGAACACTACCAAGGTGCTAATTTGGCCTTTCAATCTGATTGATTGTCTTATGCCATGTCACCTGAATTACCTCATAAATACACAAAATAATAAATAAAATATGCAATATTCACTACAAATCCATTATAGGACTGTGGTGAGACCTGTGATGTTGTATGGATTAGAGACAGTGGCATTGAGTAAAAGACAGGAGGTGGAGCTAGAGGTAGCAGAGCTGAAGATGTTGAGGTTTTCGTTGGGAGTGATGAGGATGGACAGGATTAGAAATGAGTTTATTAGAGGGACAGCGCATGTAGGACGTTTTGGAGACAAGAAGAGGGAGGCAAGATTGAGATGGTTTGGACATGTGCAGACGAGGGACATGGGGTATTTCCGGGTATAGCCACCAGGGAGGTTTATGAATGTTGTGAGGAAAGACATGCAGTTAGTTGGTGTGAAAGAGGCAGATGTAGAGGACAGGGTGGTATGGAGACGGATGATCCCGCTGTAGCGACCCCTTTTAGGAGAAGCCAAAAGAAAAAAAAGATGATCATATTTGTAGAAGGTGTTCGTCGTTCTAAAGACATTCCACTTATACCAAATTATCTCTTTCAGTGGCACAGATAGGAAGGCTGTCATCAAAAAGCTCAGTCCTCTTGCTGTGTGACATGCAAGAGAAGTTCAGACCAACGATTTTCCAGTTCTCCAATATTGTGAGTAATGCAGCAAGACTTCTGCAGGTAATGTCACTCGATCTGTTTTGGACATTTATCTAAGCTTTTAATTTTTAGACTGCACGGTGTAATGCCCTGTACTGTAGCCCCACTGAAAAGATTTTTCAAATTATTTCTTTTAACATTGTTTTTGGTCATTTTCTTTTGGGTGCCTGTAGTGTAGTAACCTATCCAACACTTTGTGACTATCCGTTGTTATAATGCTATACAGATCAAATCTAATTAAATTGAATGTTCCAGCATGACAATGTGGCTGTGACTTATGAAGGGTTGCTGTAGAACAACTCAAGTGTCTCGTACAGAGCTCTGACCTCAACCCCACTGAACACCTTTGCGACGAATTGAAACACCAACCTCACTTAATGCTTTTGTGGCTGAATAATCACTAATCCACACAGCAAATTCTAGTTAAAATCTTCCCAGAAGAGTGGAGGTTATTATACAGTAACAGTCAAGAGCGACTACATACTGTAAGTCATGGGAAGATCAGATGTCCACAAACCTTTGATCATATTCTTGTTATTTTTCACTAAAATTCCAGGCTAGAGATATTGGCTAGAGTGTAGTACTGATAATTACACAATGCTGTTAAAATGCCACAATTCACTAGATCCTGGTGGAGCAATTCCCGGGAACGCTGGGCATGAGGGTGCCAGCTAACTGCACACACTCATGGGGTAATTTAGCATACAGCATATATGCAGTATATATACATTGTAAATGGTAATAACCTACAACCTATTGTTAAATGGAAAACCTTACTGGGAATTTCTGAAGGAACTAATGGCTAAAGACACAAGAGTTCACTGAGTACTAAAAAAAAAAAAAAAGCAAATATTTGGTACAAACTGAACCCCATACAGTACCAGGCCAGATGTTTTTCAATCTGTTGATTTCTTTTGTTGCAGGCTTGTCGGATCCTGGGTATTCCCCCAATCTTGACTGAGCAGTACCCTAAAGGCTTGGGTCCAACAGTGTCTGACTTAGGCGCCGAAGACCTGAAACCCCACACCAAAACCCACTTCTCCATGCTAACCGAGAGCGTACAGGAAGAGCTTAAAAGCCTGGGGAACCCAAAGCAGGCCATCCTGTGTGGCATTGAGGCCCAAGCCTGCATTGCTGTAAAATATATAAATAGTTTTCTTCACTATAATGAATACATGCTCATGGATGCACGGCAGAGTACGAGTCCTTTCTTTCTTTCGTTCCGTTCACAGTGTACAACTTACGATCTTCTGGATAGAGGTTTGGAGGTACATATCGTCGCGGACGCGGTCTCATCTCGGAGGTATCGCGCTTCACCTTGAATCCCTGCATTATCCGTGCACGCAGCCTTTAGTATTCGTGCATGAAACATGGCCAAGCTGAATATGTGTGTGTCATCTCTGTTTTCCAGTCAGACCGACCGACTGTTCGCTCTCTCGCGCCTGAAGCAGAGCGGAGCGTTTCTTACCACCACAGAGGGCATAATGCTGCAACTCGTACAGGATGCCAAGCACCCCGATTTTAAGGAGGTACCTCGATCTGGGCTCATCCTAGTGGCATATTTCACATAACACCATATCTTCTTTGTCATTGTTTGATGGCTCATGTGTCTTTGATCTTCTTGCTTCCTTATTTCTGTTTACAGATCCAGAAGCTTTTAGCGCATCCTTCTCCAGATACAGGTCTCATAAGCTTTTTCAGCTCCCTCTAAGAAGAACCACACTAAACCCTCAACAGCAGGCTGACTGAAATCAAATCATCGGGTTCGGATTCGAAATACAGATTCGTTCGGGTCTGCTTTGCTTTCGATGCATCAATAAATAAAGATGGTCTGTCCAGAAATTTGCTTTTGTTTTCATTGCGAGCTCTAAGAGTGTCACTTGTCCAACACACACACACACACACACACACACACACACACACGTTCAGGACCTGGAGCAGTGTTGCTGTGTGACTGTCATGCCTCCCTCCTCTCCCTGCTTCAGCTGAACAGTCTAACAACTATTTCCTCAACAGAACAGTGGGTGTGGCCATACAAGGTGGGAGGGGACAAAGGGACACCCAAATAGAGGAGTGGCAAAAGGAAGAGAGGAATACTAAAGGTGGAGTGTGTGACGTTTTTTCAGAGAAAGGGAGGGGAAAGACGGAAAGAGAAAAAGGAAGTTTTCCGAAGTTTTTTTTTTCTCTTCTCTCTCCCTCCTTTTTTTTTTTTTTATTTAAGAAAAACAAACATTACAGAGCGAGCGAGAGTGTGGGTAAAGTATAAAACCTTCGCTGGACTGTTTGGATGCAGAATGAAAGACTGATAAACCGAAAGAGGAAGCGAGGAAGAAAAGGGGAAAGGAAAACAAACACCCAGTGAGCTTGTAACAGATGACGGCATTAAAAATTGACAGCGTGAAACCTAGGGCCTGTTGACAGACGAGAGGTAAGTGTCAATTTCTGTATTTCTTTCTTTGCCTTTTTTTCTTTCTTGCTCTTTCCTTTTCTGTCTGTCTCACTCTATCTGTCTCTCACTTTCTGTCTGCTTCTCGATCTCATTTTGTCAGGCACCTCCTGTCTCTCTCTTTTTTTTTTTTTCTTACCCTTTCTCTTTTTGTCTCCCTCTCACGCTTTCTATCTGTCTGCTCCCTCTCTCTCTCTCTCTCTCTCTCTCCCTCTTTCTCTCTTTCTTTCTCTCTTTCTCTCTCTCTCCTGCATAAACTTACACTAATTACATCTGACTCTTACAGGAAAGAATGTAAAACTATCCATTCATCTATAGGGACATGTCCTGCGCTGACCCGAAGACTTTTTTCAATTCTCCACACTTGTTTACATTCCCTGAATTCTGATTTTTCTCTTGGTGTTGAATTTGTTGTTTTCTAGAATCAGAATTTGACATTCCACCTTATTCTCCCTGCATTGCAGCAGCTTCCTTGACCATGACGTCAGAACTGGACTCCAGTTTGACCAGCATCGACTGGCTCCCACAGCTGGGAATGAGCAGTCTCCGCTCGGGGAAAGAACGAGGGGAGAGAAAGCGAGATCGAGAACGAGAGCGAGGGAAAGAACAAGACACGGCCCCATCTATCCCAGCCTGCTCCCCTCTACCCAACTCCAAAGGGAAGCCCCCACATAGTTATGCCACCCTCATTGCAATGGCAATAAGCTCTGCTCCGGAGAGAAAGCTGAGTCTGAACGACATCTACACGTGGATCAGCGACACATTCCCGTTCTACAGCAGAGCAGGAAGAGGCTGGAAGGTAGTTCTAGAGCTTCTTAAAGACGCCTGAATATACTGTATATCTGGTCTCACAGTGAAACTTTTTGAATTCATTAATGAATGTATTTTTTTTTTTGGATCATGCAGAATTCCATACGACATAATCTCTCCCTGAATAAATGCTTCCGGAAAGTTCCACGACCGCAGAGTGACCCTGGGAAGGTGATATGTGATTATATGAAGTGACTTTTATAATTGTTTCTAACTAATCTCAAGACAGAAATGTATTAATCACAGCAATTTCATGAAAGTGAGTTTGAATGACTTTCCACCACAATTATGGAGCGTCCTCTTAGGTTGAAAAAATGTTTGAAGTACAGAATCCATTTCTACTCTTCAGTCCACATTCTTTACATGCGAACACATAATGCATAAGTAACCTGATTGACAGCTTAATGGGTTTGAAAAGCCTTCATGTGAACACCATGCTGATCCGGCTGAATAATCGACAAAAATAATCTGTAAACAGGATGAATTTTAGTCATGTTAAACTATTCCGCCTGAACATTTTGCTCATTCAGATTGTATGGTTGCATACATACATTCTTGTGCAAGACATTGTTTCAGGGTATATGTAATGCACAGTGAACTAATACACTTTAAGGACAACAGTACTTGACATCTGATGTTTTCAGCCATATGTAATTCTTCCTACAAACAGTTTAAATGCACACATTTGTTTAGAATGTCTTTGAATGCCAACGCCTTAAATATCCACTTCACTTGAACTAGGAGATCCAAGCCTGTTCCGGCATGACAATGCCTCTGTGCACAAAGCCAATTCTATAAAGATATCATACATGAGTGGAAGATCTTGGGTGACCCCCCTATAGAGCTCTGACCTCATCCCTATTGAATACTTCTGGGTTGAATTGCAATGCTGACTGCACCCCTGGCCTCCTTACTCTACATTACACTGACTTTTTCCCCAATGCCCTTATGGCTGAATGAGTACAAATCTTAACAAATACACTTGGAAATCTAGTGGAACACCTTCCCGAAGAAGGTTATTATAACAGCAAATGGAGACCTAATGTGGAATGAGAAAAAGTTGTAGGGTCAGGTGACCAACTTTTGTCCATATAGTGTGTATTGATTACAGTGTTAAAAATACATGCATGTATATGCAGTAGAGTCATGAGTTCAAATCCCAGCATCACCAAGCTGTCGCTCCTGGGCACTTAAACAAGGGCCTTAATTGTCCTCAGTTGGAAGAATAAGATAAAATTTGGATACGTTTTGGCCTCTGCCAAATTCCACATATGTAAATGAATCTGCAATTGGATTGAATTTAGTCAAGTAAACATACCTACTAAGAATGTAAGCCAGAATAAAGAAACAATCATGAGCGTTTATCTCTTTATCTATCGCTTCTCGCCATGTTCAGGGTTCTTACTGGACCATGGATGGACAACCAGACCAACATCAGGCTAGAGGGGCTAAAAGACCTTATTCTACCAGCGAAGAGGAGACGGTACAGTCCTCAAACATGACTCATTTATTTCTCATGTGTTATTATGCAAAACAATAATGTCTTTTCTACCACACCAGGAGGAACCTGAAAAAAACCCATCTACAGAAGACAAAACCCATAACAGTCAAGCTCTTCCACCAGACATCAAAACGACTCTGTCTCCACCTCCCTGCAAGGTACAGCTTCGTCTGTGTTCACACTTTTCAGGACAGATTATACACTTTAGCGTATTTGTGACATGATAAAGCGTTTTGAAGGTGGAAGGAGGAGAATGTAGGGTTGCCAGGGGACAGCCATGTGTGTCTAAGACATTAAGAAGAAATCACAATCCAGAGTAAACAGAATACATCTACAAAGATTTGATGAATTAGCCAAAAACTAACCACCACTTTGGACCAAATCGTAGTAAATAGTGGGTTTTTAGGGAAACTATTAAACTGTGCATACCATGTCTAGGAATATTTTCATAGGACTCCAGTTCCAGAAAGTTCTTGCCATTTTAATCCACCATCGACTATATTTTAACCTTATGGCTGTTAGCACCTGATAGCAGGTGTAGTTTCTTCATAAAATATTAAACAATCTCCCTGCAACCAAAAACATTTAATAAGAATTAATTGCCTATTTATTAGCATCAGATACACTATATATTAATTTTAAATTGATCTGTGGTTCAAATTTAAGTATAGAAAGAATGGATTGTTCGATTGGGATTCAGAACTGTATAAGTGTTAAATGCTCTCGTCAGACAAACACTAAACATTTGATTATAGATCAAGATTATAGAGTTTTGGAGTTATAGATCGCACCGTGCATGGAGAAGCTGATGCTGGATCTGTGATGATCACAAATGCTGAGCTCATAAAACTAGGAGCTACTAACCATAAAGACTGTATAAGACTGCAGAAAGAACATCACTTATAATCTTATACTCCAGTACTCATGTTAGTTCTCACTCTCCAGTGTTCTGTATTGTTGAAAGATTTATGATCACACTCTTGATGTCACCCAAATGAGGATGGGTTCCCCTTTTGAGTCTGGTTCCTCTCAAGGTTTCTTCCTCATAACATCTAGGGGAGTTTTTCCTTGCCACAGTTGCCACGGCTGCTCATCAGGGATAAATACACACCATTCACCTTAACTGTTGATTTCTGTAAAGCTGCTTTGAGACAATGTCTGTTGTGAAAAGCGCTATACAAATAAACTTGACTTGACTTGACCGTGTGAAACCTTCCTCAGAACATCAGGAAAAATATATTTTGCAGCTTGTGCGAGTCTAAAAAAGGAATATATGTAATGCACATGTAAACGAATATTAGAATCGGATTGCAGTGCATATACAGTATAAACAACACTTCTGTGATCGGATTGAACTTATTGAAAAGTTCTCTGAGTGTTTATCTCTGAATAATACAGAGGAATTTTCCTCTCTGGTCTTCACATCTGCCATATATGTAAAGTGGTGCTTTTTCAAAACCAAACTAAGTTCAGCCAGGCTTAAAATAGCATCAAGCTAAACCATATTGGTTGACTTTCTGTGTACAGCCCACACACACACACACACACACACACACACACACACACACACACACACACACACACACTCTCACTTACTCACTCTCTCTCTCTCTCTCTCTCTCTCTCTCTCTCTCTAGTATACTGTTATCTGGACTAAAACGATTAAATGATAAATAAGAACCAACATTGATTGATCAGATTTCTAACCTCAATTCTAATAATTTATGTTTTTTCCTCAGCGTCCTCCCGCCCCAATAACCACGGCCCCTGTTGCCTCAAACCCTTCAGCTGAATTGCCTCTGCGCTTCTCCTTCGCTGATCTCAACCTGCCGGACCTCTACACTTCATTTCAGTCCCTCTGTCGCTCCATGAGAGAGAGAGTCACTTCACAGTGTGAGTTAAGCATAGAGATCCTCTGTATGTTCTGTTGGACAGTCATGCTGCACACTTTATTTACAAATAGCTCTCATTTCTGCGCAATCAGTACTCGTCAGTGTGGTATGTGTCGTTGATGAGCCGTCCTGGATAACTCTTTTAGCATGTTTTCTCTTGTGTGGTTTTATCTGGGGTTTCTGGTTTCCTCCAGTTCCCCAAAACAAGCCAGCGGGTGGTCTGTCTTTGCTCCACAGTGGACTGGTTTACCAGTCACGGTTTAAATTTATGGCATTTGGTAGACCAATCATCACAAAAAAAACTCTGCAGTGGGTCCATTTCATGCTTTCATGGGACTCTTCCTTGGCAACAGTTTCTTTCCAGCCACCCTCTCATACAGTCTTTAGTTATGCAAAACTGAAATTAAATAGATATTGGTGCATCTTCACTCCACTCTCAGCCATATGTAACTCCTTCAGAGTGACTGTTGGCCTCAATGTGGCCTTCCTGAGGCTTGAGGAAATGCCTTGTCCAGCCAGTGTTTCAGTGGTGTGATACTCTTGAATACAAATTTTGACAGCAAACTTATGCTTTGCAGTCTTTTATCAATAAATACATTCTAATTCTGGCAGCGGTGGACGAAGTAATTCTGTTAAATAAATAAAACAATGAAAATACAGTACAAAAGTATCCAAAGTATTATGACTTATTATGGCTATAATGTTCCTATTATCATTTTTGTCAAAGACTCTCACTTTATCAACTCAGTTTATGTGAATAGACTCTGTCACTCGTAGCACACCAATCTATCAATAGAATAATATTAATGAGTCAAACACTGACTGATCTCTAAAATAAATTGTGCAAATAAGGACATGGGTGCTGTGGAAAATTAGAGTCAGGAGTTTCCTTCCATGATTGATTTCTCTTAAAATCTTCTGCTTGCTGTTGAACTGATGCTAAACTGTGTGTTCGTGCTAAATAGATACCACCAAGTGCGAAAAAGCTACTTGAGTACAGTAACGAATTACATTTGCTCTGTTATTGTCCACCAGTGGATTCTGTTTCACAGACTAAGAAAACTACCAGTCTGTAAAGCTCTGTTGGAGAGAATATAGTGAGAAAGGAACTGGGAATTTAAGTACTTGTAAACAATCATGTAGCTGCATTCTGAATCGGGTGCTGAGGTCGAATTTCTCTCAGAGGCAGACCTGCCAGGATTTGCAATAGTCCATTTTTGAGATGAGGAGGAACTGAACCACCATCTGCGCAGCTAAGAAGTAAAGCAGATAACTTTTTCTAGAACGCTGGACAGTTACAATAACGTTTGGCACTCTTTTGCAGCGGATGCGGCCAGCCTTCTGGGAATCCTGAATGACATTACGCCACTCCACACGCCAACGCTTCCACCTCTGTCACCTCACCCGTGTTCCAGCACCCATCCACCCACACACACCGTCACTAGTGTGAACACTGGTCCGAATCTCACCCATAACATGAACCAAGTTAGTTTTACTTCGAATCAAAACCCTCAGGCTAACGCTGAAATCGACAGACTGCTCCACAACAACGGTAAGGGCAAGGTGTGTTTATATATAACAGTTTCTTAACAAAAGATTTTCATAGGCTTTAGTCTTTGTGGGGTTTTTTTTCCCAGTTGTTCCTGCAGACTGGTTCAGTAATGCCGAGTCGTTGAGAGAGAGCTTCAGAATCGCTAACAGTTTAGACTGGTCTAATATAGATCTCACCAACCACCCTGGTCAGTTCACAAGTACTGCATATTGTTTGTTGTATTTTGATACACAATTAGACATTAAATGGTTTCCTTCTGTATTCCAGACCTGTTAGAGAGCATGCGTCAAGCAGAACTCTGTGACTGGGCGCTGGATCCAGCTCTTTTCACTTCGCTCTGCGATTCGCTCAATCGCTTCTTCACCCACAGGGGTATCGGCGGCTCAGCCTCCGGCAGCCCGTCCACTATGAACCCGTTAGCATCGCCACTTAACAACATGCAATCGGCTGCTCATCTGTCGCATTTAACGCAGCCCTCTCCACTTAGCTTACCTTCTCAGCTTCCGCACTGTGGTGGTGGTGGTCCATCTGTTCAGAGTCACAGGAAAACTATGACTCCTCAGAGCCATAGTCAGAATTCCCAGAGGAACTTCGAAACCCAACCAGTCACAAGCCATCATCTGCCCTCCAACGGTAAGTCTATGAGCAAATCTGGACACCTATTTATTAAATTATAGAGCAATGGCTCATCAAAACTTGAGCAGTTGCGTAGGTCAGAAACAACTTGTGGATGCGAGAGATCAAAGGAAAACTAGACTAAAGTGAATCATCACTCTGTACATCCACGGTGAGAAGAAAAGCATCTCAGGACACAGAACATTCCTGAACCAGACATGATCTACTGCTTTACCTCATCCACTGCGAGTTTCAGTAAATTCAGTGATACTTTTCTACTCACCAAGGTTGAACAAAGTGGTGATTTACTGTATCCTTCCTGTCAGTTTACACCAATCCATTCGTTCTCCTCTGATAGCGCTCATTAGCAAGGTGTTTCTGAGCCCCACAACTGCTGCTCACTGGCAATTTGTTTTTAAACGCTACACTCTTCTGTCATCCGTAGCTGTTCAAGCACAACCGTTGACACCTCAAAATCGACCCCCAATGAAGCAGCTACACAGCAACAGTGAGGAGATTCAGGACGACTTCGATTGGGATTCACTGATTGTGTGAAAACTTTGCGAAATCCGCAGACTTGTGAAACTATTTGAAATAATTCAGCGATTTATTCGATTTTATTGGAGACATCAAATAATTTTTTTTTTCCATAATGTGCTGCTGGCTCATCTGTAATATTTTAACCAGTCAAAAAAAATAATCCTTATTCAAAACATAGATTTTCAATCTTTCTGTACAAAATGGAACTCATCAGTCAAAAGGCCCATTGGGACAGGACTCAGGCTGCCCCATGTTTTCCAGGGAGAAGCAGCAGACAGGAGCGTTAATTACCAGAGACATGGTTTGTTTACCAAACTGAACTCATTAAAAACACACTAGATCTTCCATAAACTCTTGCTGTAGGACATAATTGCAAATACTTAAGTGTAAGTACAGGCATCGTGCCTGTGACGTACAAAACTATTTCTGTCTTGGAAAAGGGGGATTGTGGAGTGGGTAACGTCTGTTCATCAGTAACGTGTGTGCACCAAGGTGACCTTGTTCCCCATAGAAAAGGCTGACGAGAGAAAAAAAAAAGAAAAAGGTCTCTGCTGCCAGACTTGACTTTTGCTGTATGTTGCTGCCTATATTATGTTTTACAGCATTATTCAAGTGGTAGAGTCTTGCAACAAAATGCTTTTTGTCCTTGTTAATGATAAAATCAGCCTCCTATTCCAGATGCCTTTAGATACCTTTAATTGGGGGTGTATCATTTATTCCACTGATAATTGTAAAATATTTAAAGGCCCATGTAAGACTTAATGTTGTTTGCTCTAAATTGGGCACTTTTTATGCTCGGTCCATCCACCAAATAATATGCACTTAAAAATTTCTTGTATGTTACTGAATTTTTTTCCCCTTTTTTTATGCTACGCTATCAGTGTATTTCGACTGAATACTGTGTGTGAAAACAGTTCAATATTTTCAACTCTCCAATTCTTTCAGCACTTTTTTATCAACTTTCGGGAAATTCAACCAAAATAAACCAGGCACCGCAATATTCTATGCCTTGCGTTGCAATAAAAACAGATTTGAAATGTGTGAGAATGTCTGCTTTTTTTTTTTAAATGAACACATAAACCAGAAAAACAAACATTTAATTTTTATCTTTTTTTTTTTTTACATTTATTTTTTTTCCTCCTCCATTTTTTGAAATGTGAATTTCACAGTCAACACCATAATTTTTTTGCTTACCCAGTATAAGAGATATCTTCATATATAAAATAATTCATCAAAAGTAAATTAAGAATAACAGCATGGATTGTTATTCAGTCGCCCCCCCCCCATTTTTTTTTTTGTTTTTTTTTGTTTTTTTGTTACCAGTTAAATTTTTATAAAGATTTCATCCAGGTCACGATTTTAGAAGCGTTTTTGGTGAAATGTGAGAATAAAATCTTGTGTCCCATGTGACAGTAATGCTTCAAGTCACAACAACCAAAAAATAAAACTGTGAAAGGAAATGAATAAAAGGACATCAACACTAAATACAGATGCTTTTGTGGACAAGCACTGAAAAGTGTCACTGTAATGCAGACGCAAAATCCCCTCCCCCTGAGGTGGTTTCATGTAATAAACACAGCGTTAGGGTACGTGGACAGACATGACACGCTCGCATACGACCTTTCTGTGTCAACCCACAGGTGCAGAAGCATTACTTCATCAGTCTGCAATGAAATGTCACAGAGTAAAGCAGGTTAAACCAGGCATCGCAATCAATGGCTGCATTTCAAAATCAAGAAAATCGATAATAAATTAGAAACCAAAGGAAAAAAAAAAAAATTACACGTTGAATTAAATTAAAAGTAATACACCCGGGTTGATCAGAGATGTGGCTGAAATGCAAAGACGATTCGATCTCAGTCCAAAGCATTGGGAGTTTAAGCGCTTCCTTCATGCACACTCCGTGTGTATTCCTCTATTACTTCCTGTCTAGGGTAGGGAGGTGTGGGTGATTCATATCTATCAGTTTATTAGTGGCTTACTTTCTCTCCCTTATTCTTCGGCCATTCAGCTCTCTGATTTTCTGTGCAATAAAAGAATTACATTTTACACAACAGCGCTGAATGAATGACCCCTCCTCGATCATGCATGTGCAGGTCAATCCCACCCCTCTGCCCGAAAAAAAAAACACGTTAATGAATCTTTATCTCTCCCCATTACCATTATTTAAAAAAACAAAAAAAAAGCTAATTGAAATGGAATAAAGTGAAATCTGAAATGCTTTAAATATAATGATGTACCCACAAGTTCTCCTGTGGCACACTGTGTGGTTGATTGGGCAGTTTTTCAAGTGGTAAGGTCAAAGAGAGGAGCCGTGAAAATTTCTCAGAGAAGAAACGGATTGGTGCTTGCACCTGTACCCCCACCCTCTGTCACAGATCCTCCGGCACCCATAACCCCGCCCACTCCCGACGGGCCGCCCAGAACTAGCGCCGGCTGAGGGACTCCCGCCGAGCCCATCAGCATGGAGTTTCCTGCAATGCCCATGGGAGAAATTCCACCAAAAGGCATTCCCATTGGACTAGACTGTACCATTCCCATGCTCATGCCGGGGGCCACCATAGGGACTCCCATTCCTGGCATGCTCATCCCAGGCTGAATTCCAACTGTAGGCATCTGGCTCATCATAGGGTTAGGAGGGACAGGACTGGTACGTAGCTGGCTTAGACCAAGTGAGGAAGGTTGAGGCGAAATGGAGGCCATTGGGGTCACTCCAAACGGGTTCGAAGATGAAGCTGGCGTTGGAGACACGCCCCTGCTGGAAATAGTGCTACCTGGTGTCACTGCCATACCTGGTGCAGGTGAGGGGCCTATGAGAAAAGGAAGAAGGATGGGCAAAGAGGAAGAGAGTGAATAACAGTGCATTAGTAATTTATTAGAAAGCATGAAGAAAACCATTTAGTCCTTTCAAAACCAGTCCCTACTCTGTGACTGAAGAAAAGGGTTGTGGGATGAAGTCACAGTGGGAGGGGTCTGTCTGGGTTTGGGTTTTGATGATACGAGGGAGTCCAAATCCACCAGCGCTGCGTTAGGCCCCAGGAACGACTCCGGCGTTTTCCGAACCGGCAGAGAGGAGCCGAGCGACGAGAGATCAAACGGCACTGGAGAGCCTGTGCTTCCTCCACCGCCTGCATCACTGCCCGTTACTGAAGAGCCTCTCCTCTCTGGATCTCCTGAGGTAGGAAATGACAAAAGGATGAGCCCGAGTGAAGGAAGAGAAGATTTTTAATAATTGATCAGTGCTGCCTCCCACATGCTGATCAGATAATAGATGACATAAAGGACCAATGGGTGATAGAGGTGAAGAGTGGGGAAGGGGGGTTAAGGGGCGTGTATAAGAGTATGAAACATGATACTGTCTTGGACATTTTGCTTTTCTTTAATGACTTCATAACATTTATTTTTGTATACAGCCAATTGTACAACTTGTGTCAAAACATTATGAAGATGAATGGAAGCTTAAGAGTTGTTTTCTAGTGGGAGAAAATGGGTAGCACACAATCATGTCAACTTCACATTCGTGCACACATTTTGACAAGAAACATGCTGAGCAAAGCCCTGACATTTTGGATGGAGAGAATATGAGCTTCTTTAACTGGTAAGCCAACTTTAACCCAAATTCTTGCTAGCAAACAGGAAACGGTAGCAGGAACATGCAGACATAAAAAAAAGAAAACACGATCAATTCAAAGGAACAGGTTTTACAGTTATCTCAGCTTTCCACTGTATTTTCTTCATTAACGGGTTGCAAATGAGTCATTCTCTGACAAAGTGATACCTGATTAGTCAGTCCACTTTTCTTTTTTATTACATGCTCAAAAAACAGACTGCAATCATCATTTGTTAAGTCCTGGAAGCGAGTGCTGACTGAACTATATGTAGATTCTCCGTTACACGGCTGACGTGTTGGAACGTGTACCTGTGCCATTTGTCTGTCTAGTAGAACCACTCCAGGGGTCAGAGGTCAGAGCATCACTTGCAGGGGCAACCCCTTCCCCAGTCCAGGGATCGGACGACCCTGAGAGAGAGGATGGGGCCGCAAGCACTGATGAAGCCCAGGGGTCTTTACTGGGAGGAGTGACGGCTGGGAAGGACAGATGAAAGGATCAGAGGTCGAGAATCACTCACATGCAGACTGGAGTCAAATTTGTAGTTTATTATCTCTCCTATCAGTCAAGGGTTTGCTCTGATGTACAGTGAGGAAAATAAGTATTTGAACACCCTGCTATTTTGCAAGTTCTCCCACTTAGAAATCATGGAGGGGTCTGAAATTGTCATCGTATGTGCATGTCCACTGTGAGAGACATAATCTAAAAAAAAAATCCAGAAATCACAATGTATGATTTTTTAACTATTTATTTGTATGATACAGCTGCAAATAAGTATTTGAACACCTGAGAAAGTCAATGTTAATATTTGGTACAGTAGCCTTTGTTTGCAATTATAGAGGTCAAATGTTTCCTGTAGTTTTTCACCAGGTTTGCACACACTGCAGGAGGGATTTTGGCCCACTCCTCCACACAGATCTTTTTTAGATCAGTCCGGTTTCTGGCCTGTCGCTGAGAAACACGGAGAAAAGATTCTCTATTGGGTTTAGGTCTGGAGACTGGCTAGGCCACGCCAGAACCTTGATATGCTTCTTACAGAGCCATTTCTTGGTTATCCTGGCTGTGTGCTTCGGGTCATTGTCATGTTGGAAGACCCAGCATCGACCCATCTTTAATGCTCTAACTGAGGGAAGGAGGTTGCTCCCCAAAATCTCGCAATACAAGGCCCCGGTCATCCGCTTCTTAATACAGTGCAGTCGCTCTGTCCCATGTGCAGAAAAACACCCCCAAAGCATGATGCTACCACCCCCATGCTTCACAGTAGGGATGGTGTTCTTGGGATGGTACTCATCATTCTTCTTCCTTCAAAAACGTTTAGTGGAATTATGACCCAAAAGTTCTATTTTGGTCTCATCTGACCACATGACTTTCTCCCATGTCTCCTCTGGATCATCCAAATGGTCATTGGCAAACTTAAGACGTGCCTGGACATGTGCTGGTTTAAGCAGGGGAACCTTCCGTGCCATGCATGATTTCAAACTATGACGTCTTAGTGTATTACCAACAGTAACCTTGGAAACGGTGGTCTCAGCTCTTTTCAGGTCATTGACCAGCTCCTCCCGTGTAGTTCTGGGCTGATTTCTCACCTTCCTTAGGATCATTGAGACCCCAGGAAGTAAGATCTTGCATGGAGCCCCAGTCCGAGGGAGATTGACAGTCATGTTTAGCTTCCATTTTCTAATGATTGCTCCAACAGTGGAACTTTTTTCACCAAGCTGCTTGGCAATTTCCCCGTAGCCCTTTCCAACCTTGTGGAGGTGTACATTTTTGTCTCTAGTGTCTTTGGACAGCTCTTTGGTCCTGGCCATGTTAGTAGTTGGATTCTTACTGATTGAATGGGGTGGACAGGTGTCTTTATGCAGCTAACGACCTCAAACAGGTGCATCTTATTTAGGATAATAAATGTAGTGGAGGTGGACATTTTAAAGAGAGACTTACAGGTCTTTGAGGGTCAGAATTCTAGCTGATAGACAGGTGTTCAAATACTTATTTGCAGCTGTATCATACAAATAAATAGTTTAAAAATCATATATTGTGATTTCTGGATTTTTTTTTTTTATATTATGTCTCTCACCATGGACATGCACCTACGATGACAATTTCAGACCCCTCCATGATTTCTAAGTGGGAGAACTTGCAAAATAGCAGGGTGTTCAAATACTTATTTTCCTCACTGTAATTCAGAAGGTAAAAAAAATGCTTTGCTGACTGTAAGCTTAGTATTTCAGCCTGTAGCAGCCCACTGGTGTCTGGTGACAATGTAAACTTTGGTAAACTTTTAATTACTACAGTAATTGTGGGCATGACGCATTAAAAGCTTACTGTATTAAAAACTTTACAGGATCACCATGCATGTGTGGGACTACACATATATCCACATTGTAAATCAGAATAAAACTTATTAATAATGTGCTATCATTATGCCTTCAATATTCATATTTTTGGGGTGAACATGAGCATAACAATGTTAGTCTTCAGACAGTCTTGTGTGTGTCATCATCATGGCAACAAGATTCACAATGCTACACCAGATTTTTGTATATCAAAGTCATGTGAGGGTGTGATGGTATTTGTAACAAGACAGCAACGGGTCATGCAGGGAAAATACACCAGGGTGACATACACCAGGGTTCCAAAAATTATTTGTAATGTAAAAAGGCCATGATTACGTTTTTTAATTGAGAGAAAGAGAGAGAGAGAGAGAGTCTCTATGTGCTTGGAATCAGCTCACCTGTAGAGGCCCAGGGGTCCGAATTCACTGCAGCAGATTCACCCCATGGGTCTGGTGGAGGGGCTACTGTAGATGGCCCTCCCCCCCATGGGTCAGTGCTGGGGGGTGAGGCAGGGGACACTGCCCCCCAGGGGTCACTGTGGCCCCATGGTCCTGCTGAAGGGGCAGGGGTGACGGATGGAGGAGGAGATGGACCAGTGGAGCCTGGAGCTGCTGAAGCGCCCCATGGATCTACAGCACTCAACTCCATCAGGGAGGACTGAGAAGAGAAACAGGTGAAGGCTTGAACGTGGTTCTGCCGCAAGAGTGGGGCATATGGCGACACTAGTCGGACAACAGAAACATATTTTCTATATCGTATAGTTCTTAAATGCCACAAATGAGACTTTTCTTCAGTAGATGATTTATGTGACTACTAGCAGGAAGCAAAAAATTAAATATAAGCATGTATACATCGTTTTTCATAAATGATCATGATGCATCGTTTCAAGACAGAAATGATCCGTGTTATGATTAACTGAACGGTTTAACTAGTTCCCTAATACCATGATGATGATAGTAAATAACTATAATCAGTAGGGGTGTAACGGTACACATTCGTACCGAACCGCTTCGATACGGGGCTTTTGGTTCGGTGCACATGTGTACCGAATGCAATCATTTTTACGTGCGGAACCTAGTTAAAATCTGGGTTGCCTCACAAACGTATTAAGTGACGGGCCGCAAGTTTGTTTAGTCTCCGTCTCGTACTGTGAGTGCAGTGTCACTGGTTTTTTTTTTTTTATTAATAAACTTATAAAAGAGTATATTTAAAAAAAAAAAAAAAAAAAAGGAATTAAGAGTCAGTGCAGTGTCACTGTGGCTACTCAGTCCGTACCAGAAATAAGATTGGTATTGCGTTGTAAAACGGCTGTTTTGCGCTGGTATGAAATCGCTGCCACTTCCTGCCTTTGCTTTTTACGACAGTCTAGCGATACGGATTCTTTAGTGTTTTATGTACAGCTTCAAGTATTTCTGTAAAATGAGAAAATCCTGACAATTCCGCATATCGAGGGAGTGAATGATTGAAAGATGGACGCAGGACATATCTTTAGAAAATTTAATATTAATATGTAAAACACACACACCCACACGCCTGTATTACCAAAATGTTGTTGAACAAAGGTCAACTTGAATTTTTCCATTTATAAAATTTACTTTAATTTAATTTGTGCCAATTTTGACAAATTACTCTATTTAATCAATATAAT
This sequence comes from Silurus aristotelis, assembly GCF_946808225.1. Taxonomy (NCBI): domain Eukaryota; kingdom Metazoa; phylum Chordata; class Actinopteri; order Siluriformes; family Siluridae; genus Silurus; species Silurus aristotelis. Next base: position 31,649,791 of record NC_139574.1, read on the forward strand.
AAAAAAATAATCTATTTCATTTTTATATATTTTATTTATATTATATATTTATATTTAATTTTGTGTACCTTTACACCCCTAATAATTATTAAACCAATATAGACAAACAATAAACATAACTGGCCACTCTATCCAAACTCTAGGGAAATCTCAAATCTGATTGGTCAGAAAATTGATTTTCTCTAAGAGCACAACTTTGACAATAGGCTCATCTAATATTTATGGAAGGAGTCTCCAGTTTTAGTCAAGATTTTCCTTTGGTATCACACTGTGCTATGTCGCCTTGTTTTGCTGGGTTTGGACGACACACTCCAGTCGACTGCAGGATACACACAGCAGATATTAATGCACAATCGTGTAGTTTGATTGAGCCTTTAGAGCACGCTTCACATCATGTTTTATTCCTCACCGTAAAACAGGCACGGCGTATATGAGGAGATAAAACGTGAGGAAGTGAAAACTTATAATGACTGCCTTGAACACAGTGACGTGTTTCGAACTCTTTATTGCTCTTTTCATGGTTTAACGGTGAGCCTGTGTCTACATTCGAGAGAGTCCCTGTTGAAAGGGCATTTGGGAACTGATAAGAGATGAATAAAAACCCTGTTGTTACATTGTTTAGCTAAAAATTATTAGAGATGACCAGAAATACAGAACGTATCCTTGATAAGGATAAGAATAATAATTTAAAAAAAAGGGTTCGAGTTATCCTTTACAAAAATTACGACTATGCCTCCCACTCACACACTCATGTACACACCTCTTCGGGTTTGGTTTTCTCCCTCTTGCTCTCCTCGATGGCCATCTGCAGCCTGAGATCGTCCCCCCTTCGCAGACGCTCCTCCTGTCGATCACATGCCATCAGATCACAATAAAAAAGTTTTAGGCGATTTAAGGCAAACTTTTATATCGGATTAGGGATTAATTACTGTAGTGGATGGTTTTTTGGCATGCTTTCATTTCTAGCACATATCAAGTCCGACTACATATGATTCAAAACATCAAACTTACGTTCATCAACTGCAAAAACCATCAAAAACAAGAGAATTCAGTGAAACAGACTTATATTCTGATTAAATTTCTGTAGCCTTTTCTGGTTAACAGTGTAAACTGATTGTGCAGTAAAATTAGGCTGAAGTTTATCGATGCTCCATTCCAAATTGATCTTTGATTTTGCGATTGAATTTTGGAATGTGCACATGAAAAGCGATACGGGAGTAGTTTTCTCCCCCGGGATCTGGGTGACCCTTATCCCTGACCTCTTGGTGAGCCTCCTGGCTGATCGTGAGCGCGTGGCGGAGTTCTGCATCCTCCAGAGGGTCAGCACTAGTCTGGGGGAGAGGGGTGGAGGGGTGCAAGGAGAGGAGTGAGTGAGTGAGTGAGTGAGTGGGGGCTTAGGCAAGTTGAAGGGCTTGAGCTCATAAGCTATGATCCCTACTACTACAGAAGAAGTGAAAGTAGGCGGTGAGTAAGAAAGCAAGCGCAGAAGTGAAAGTGGTTAGGGAGGGGATGTGAAACTAGTAAATGTTAGATATAGAGAACAGCAAAACAAAAAAGACTAAGAAGGATGTAAAAAAAAAAAAAAAAAAAAAAAAAAAAAAGCCCTAAAAACAATTCTGTACGCTTTAATCTCAGTGCCAGAAATAAGGGAATAAAGTGAAGTTAAACAAAACTAGTCTTAATGTAGAACTTAATTTTGCACTAGTTTGTCCTCTTATAACTGAACCTTACCTGGTTATTCATATGCTTCTCTGACTACAGAAACAAACAATTTGCATCAATGTTTTGAACATTTCTAATTTCCTCCTGTTCACCGTAAATCTCTAAGCATTATTCATGCTGCATTCAAGTTTTAAAGAGTATAATAAACTATTATTAATAGAATATTCCATAATATTTATCAAGTATACATTTCAAAAATTCGTTGATTTCCTCTTTTACCTGTTCCCAGAGGACGTGAAGCTGATTGGGTGAGTAATTTTACCTGCTCCGCCTCTTCCTTGCTCATGGCCAGTGCCAGCTGCAGCTGGAGGTCCTCCTCCCCTGAGCTCTGTGGCCACGCCTGCTCTGCTTCCGAACCCGAGTGCAGTCCTAAAGTAGGAGCCGAGGGAGCCGAAGACGCTGGGGGTTAAACAGCTAGGCATTATGGTTTGAAAAACAGTCATTTCTTCATGTGGCCGAGCGCGACATTTCCCCCGGTCACGCTGCGCTAAATACAAGCATCACAACGCTCTCCCTTTCAGTAGATGAGGCAGCGTTTAAATGTCATTCGCTGAACGACTCACCACTTGAGGTCTGTGCCATCTTCTCTTTGGTCTTGAGTGCGTGGACCCTCTCTTCCCGTAGACGTTCCTCGTCTTTCAAAAGTGTCACCAGCTGCTTGGCTTTCTCTCTTACATTCACACCCTGAACACACACACACACACACACACACACACACACACACACACACACACACACACACAATCAGGAAATGATTCCAAGTTCATTATTACATATTTTATTTTGAATCAGACACAAAATCAGCCTCACAAACTGGGGCACTGAAACCATGGTCATTTAAAATGAATGCAACTGGACGAAAGCCAAACTGTGCAGCTTCCTCTTGGTCTCAAATTAGAATAAACTAAGGGTTTTGGTGGGAAAAATAAAAATAAAAATTGCTTCACCTAAGCATTTTGACTACCATCAGCTAACATAAATAACTTGCCCCAACAACACAACCATATTCTCAAGTTTGTGGCATCATGTCACAGATGCTTGAATTCGAGTAAAAAATTAAGAAATAAAATGTTTACTTCAGAAACAGCATTTAATAAAATACATTGCTTAATTTCATGTCATTCTAATGCATCTCTTTTGTTTGGGTATATGCTGCTAGAAGTCTGAATATATCAGGCATATTTTGATTATACATTTGATTACAAGTGTTAAATACACTAGGGGGAGTGGTGGCTCCAGCGGTTAAGGCGCTGGGTTGCCGATCGGAAGGTCTGGGTTTCGAGCCCCGGTATCGCCAGGCTGCCACTCTTGGGCCCTTGAGCAAGGCCCTTAACCCTCTATGCTCCGGGGGTCCCTTACGAGGGAAATATCAAGGTCCGTGACGTGGGGCCGCCTTCCCGTGGGCTCACCACCTGCAGGAGGGACCGTAAGGGACGGTGCTGTGAGGATTGGGCAGCAGTCGAAGGCGGAGGCCTGCTTAGACTGCTGCCCCCGCGACCCGAATTACGGATAAGCGGGAGAAAATTAATGAATGAATGAATGTTAAATACAAATCCTGTTATCTTGATTTTAAAGTGGAAACCAAAGACACATTTTTATACTACGCTCATTTTGGGGTTTGGATGAATAATTGTACCACTAAGAATGTTGTATTAGACATGCATCACTGCTTCAAAATGCTGAACACACAAGTTGTTCTTCAACAATTGAAAAAGTATATATGGAAATATAATGACTGGACATTCGAGGTCACTCAGATGAGCATGAGTTCCCTTTTGAGTCTGTTTTCTTTTAAGGTTTCTTCCCTATACTATCGAAGAGTTTATCCTCGCCTCTGTCACTACTGGCTCACTCGTATAGTCACATTCTTATTGATTCTGTAAAAGCTGCTTTGGGACGATGTCTGTTGTTAAAAGTGCTACACAAATAAAAGGTAAAATGACATTTTATTCATACTATTACATTTGGAGACTGAAATTATGTGCACAATAATTTGTACCATATTTTACTTCTGTTGCACCACGACAAAAATGGATACAACTCGAATACAGTATATTTAAAGTTTGCAGGAGATAAGCAGGAAATATTGCACCATCTGGCACCATCATGTCATCAACGTTAGACTCGTATGCAACATAAAATAGTCACTGAGGACATTATTAGAAATACAATACTATTACTATTTAGCCTCAATTTGCTTTCAAACTAGTCCAAGTTGACTCACACGATTCCTGCAAATTTAGCAAATCCACTTTCTTGCTGCATGTCCGCAATTCATCAATCTTTGACTGGGATCCACAGTTTCCCATAGGTGTTTCACTGAATTTAAACCAGAGACTGGGAAATCCACTGAAGAACATTGACCTCATTGTCATGCTCATGAAACCAGCATGAGATGAACTCATGACAGGGCATTATTATGTAGGAAGTAGAAGATGTACATGATGAGCTACAATACTCAAACAGTCTGTGGCATTTAACTGAGGAGTGATTTGCATTAACGGCGAACAAGAAAACATTCCCAACACCACCTCTGCAGGCCTGGAATAGTTGGACACAAACTGGAAGGCAGGTTCACTGACAATAGAATTCAGTCATGGTCTTTTCCTGGTGTTTGATTGACATGTTGTGCATCCTGAGATGTTTTCCGGTCACCACAACTGTGCGTTGTGGGTAAGTTGTAACCTTAAACCAGTTTAGCCATTCTCCGCTGAATTCGCTCATCTATTAGATGTTTCAATCTGCAAAACTGCTGCGTGGTGGATGTTATTTTTTTCTCTTTATTGCACCATTCTGTTGTACAACACTCAAACCAGCCTGCCTGGCACCAACAATCATGTCATGGTCAATCACGTTTTACCTCCATTCTGATGATTTATGTAAAAATGATCTGAAGCTGCTGGGCCATAACCACATTATTTTATGCATTGTACTGCTGGCACACAGCTGGCTGATTAATTCACTGCCTGGCTGAGTGGGTGTACTGATTTTCCTACGAAAGTTCTCAGTGACTGACTGCATAAATAACACTGTGTTCTTTGATATGCACAGCCAGTTTATTTCATTTGCACTGTCACTTGTGTACACTATGAATGTGTTGTTGCCTTCTACTGGATGATGCATGAACTGCAGGAACAAACCAATGATTTCGAGTCTTGCTGGTAGAAAAGTGTTAGTGCCAAATAAAGAATTAAAGGCCTTTTTGTCACTCAATATAATGTTCTTTATAACACAAAATATAGAAAAGACACCACAAGACTGAACACTAATTCAATGTGCAATCAAAAACATTGTGTGAATGAATCAGTGGAAGATGGAAATTGAAGTGCTTAGAAATGCACTTCTTGGAAATGACTCCAGTTAAGGAGATGATGTAGTTGTTGTTGTTTTCTCCTGTTATTGGCAGTCAAATCATCTGCATATTTGATTTGGCACACTTTCAACTCTCGCTGGCCTTCCTAATGCAACCATATAATTTAATCTGGGTTTGGGTCCGGCACGGAGACTGAGCACTGCCCCATTTAATCCCTTGTTGGCCCGGTTGGTCCTCTGCCCAAGAATCGAACCCAAGCCACGGTGGTAAAAGTCTCTCAACCACCAATGAACGTTGCGGCACAACCACAGATGACATACAATGAATCAATGAATCTATAGAATCCCACATATCGTTTATACAAGCACAAAGAGAGAAAGAAAACGCAGGAGACAAATCCGTCGCAAAAAAGAATGACTATTTTCTGCGCCGCCTTCACTAATCCTACTCCCTACTGTGCAGAGAGGCAGTGGTGTACTTACAGATGGTGCAATGGAACTGCTGACATTTTCTACGCCATAAATGCATGTGATTCTGACTGACAACAGAAGCTGACAGTTGGTGAGATTGAATACTCAGATGGTGTTCAATTGCTTTCCAAATCTGAATTGGCTGAAAAACTGTTGAAAGAGATTTATTAATTGAAATAATGCTCTAATGCAGGGGTGGCCAACCCGCGGCTCGCGGCTCTTTGGCTGGTTTCATGCGGCTCTTACGTTCATATCGAATTTGTGTTTGTTTTTTAATGTGCGTGTTCGCTTCGCTTGAGTTCAATACGGTATTTTTAAGACTTAAATGAGCTTGCCCCTACTGGGAAACTTTGCGGTATATCAGACTATGGCAAACTACGGCCCGCGGGCCACATCCCGCCAATCAAAAATTACAGGGATTAACCGAAATTTTCGCCCGAAATACCTAAATCACCGAAACAACACGGCAGAAACACAATTGTAATGATGCAATAAAAAAGCGCAGCCAGCACACGGTTATCTGGATAAGAGCAACATGTCTGCGGTGTGCGGATAGCGACGTTCGAGCGGGTTTTTCCTCTGCGTGCATCTTTACCTGGTCTTTTCCGTCTCTGTCGATGTACTGGAAGTCTTTGAGTGTCTGGACAGCGTAGATGTTTTCCCTGCATTGCTGCGCCACTCGTTCTGAACCCGTCTTAATCAGATACTCCATAAGAGTCATAGCCTGAAACAAATATGGAAATCGGGTTCATGGTAAAAGCGATGCTCTCACCTAAACAAAGTGACAGTTTAGGTGAGGTCCTGACCTTATACACGTGCCTCCAGTTCTTCCCATGGTCATTGAGTCTCTTCCACACCATGCTCATGATTTCTGAGAATGCCACTACGTTATATGTCAGATCTGCGATCTCTGACATCAGAGAACTTGATGGACCCCAGGGGTCATTGGAAGTTGCTTCCCTGACCTGTAGAAGAATGAAGAAAAAAAACAAATTCAGTCAAGATTGTAAATAGATATTAGAAAGGATAGAAGTAATACCAAAAGCACACAAATATTTAGGAACAAAGTTGTTTTTTTTTATACAAATAAAATGTACATCTACAGACTGATCTCACGAGCAGAATAGCACAATAATAAGGAAAGTAGATGCTTATTGAGAGAGTAAAATCGGCTTAAATGAAAGCAACCGCTTACCTTAATCTCCGCTTCAGAGTAATTGTGAACAATATTCTTCACTTGTCGCCTTAGCGATGAGGTCGACATGGCAACAGAGTGGCTATCGGGTTCCGGTGAAATCTGCAAGGTTGGAAAACAAGGTCTGAAAGAAGAAAAATGAAAGCAGCACAAATGCCAACAAAGATGACATTTAAAAAAAAAAAAAAAAAAGAAGCTTCTTAAGTATTTCAAAAATCATTAACAGTGAAGATAAGCTTCAGGTTAAATGTCATTTTCATAATTCATTAAGAAAAGTGATTATAGATATGCCACAATAATTTAATCATCTCTACATACAGCATAAGTATTGTTTGAGGTGAGCTTTTATTTTGATGTGTCTAGACATCAAAATATAGACTATAGGCACAAGTATTGGGACACCGGACTTTTCCAGCCATATGCAGATCTTCCACAAACTGTTACCACAAATCTCCATGAACACACTCGAAAATCCAGTGGAATACCTTCCCAGAAGAGTGGAGCAAACAGGAAAATGTGAAACGGGATGCTCAGAAAGCACAAACAAATCTTATGGTGAGGTGTCAACAAACTTTGGTCCATATTGTGTACATTCATAATGCAGCATGCATAGAACTCCATTTATAAGTGTTCTGTTTTTACGTCATAGGCACAGGTTCTGTTTTTACGTCATATATAAATACACTATAGGGACAAACGATTGTCCATACTGACCTGCTTAGAAGATTTGTATGTGCTTTTTAAACATCCCATTTCACATTTAGTCCTCATTTGTTGCTGTAATAACTGTGTGATTGTGGAGATTTGTGTTCTTTCAGCCTCAAGGGCAGTAGTAAATTCAGGTACTGATTTAAGATGAGGAGGCCTGGGGTGCAGTCTGCATTTTAATTTATCCCAAAGGTGTTCAACAGGGTTGAGGTCAAAGCTCTAGAGCAGGCCACTCAAGATCTTCCACTTCAACTCACGTAAACCAAATCTTCAAGGAGTTTGCTTTGTGTTCAGGGGGATTGTCTTGATGGAACAGGTTTAGGTCTCCTAGTTCAAGTGAAGGGAAGATTTAATGGTGCCACATCCAAAGGCATCCTATTCAACTTTGTGTAGAAAAAAAAAAACATATGGCTGGAAATGTCAGGTTTTTAAATACTTTTATCCATATAGTGTAGCAACTAAATGCTTCTCCCTTCTGAGTGTTATATTCATTTTGTAGAATATTGCTTGGAGAAGAGAAGGGTATCAAAAAAAGAAAGCAACCTGCGCCACCTGTTTCCAATTTCTTCACAAAATTGACTGCTCCTGAAACACACTTATCAAATTCTATTCAAGAATGTTTGCCTGGAAAATCACTGTGAAATTTAAAATGTCAAGACAGCATTTTGCTATAAAAAAAATAAAAAATAAAATAATAATAATAATAATTCAAATAAAGAAATTATTGCAAATCTAATCTTATGAGTGCACAAGTTAGATTAGCTGATCAAATGTTTTAAAATTTTTGGAATCTTTTGACCAGTATACATTCATTTTCTTTTCCTTATTTACTGCTAATTTCTTTTCGTACAGATTCACTATAAATATCAAAGGCTTGTATTTAAACAGGACCCGAGTTCTGCTGGCAGGATGTTAGGAAACCTGTATCTCATGATACAGAAGGTATACTGTAGTGTATTGCAGAAATGCCTTGTGATATTTGTTATAACGCCCTTTTCTTTATGTAATTAACGCTTTAAAAAAAATTATAAATAAAAATAATAATAATTTCCTATTGAATTTGCACTAAAACGGTGAAAATAGTCTGCACATTTTTCACTGCCATAGTCTTTTCTATTTATTCACCGTACTTATGTTTACAAAGTTCTGTCTGTAACTACAGTTTGAACTAACCGAAAAAAAAAAAAATAAAATAAATAAATACAAATGATTGCTCTGCACTACTGAGCTGATTGAAAAGTTGAGGCGAAGTGTTTACATCATCTCCTGCAGTGACATAAGAATTTGCCAAGTATGTCAATGTAAACGTGATGTAAATGTACACTAGTGGATCTTTACCTATGCACGACAGTCTCTCAGTCTCTGTGTGTGTCTGCGTGTGTCTATCAGGTCCGGTGAGTCTCTGGTCCAGGTGCCGGAGCTCCTCAGCTTGTCGGCTGCACTAAACCTCTGCGGGGCCGCATCAGGACCCAGAAGATCCGTGTGGAATTAAAAACTGCGGAGGAGAATAGGGAAATAAGGATTCGAGAATGAGGTGTAACAGTAAGTAGGCAGGAAAGAAAACTATCTGCCTGTTGAATATTGCAGAGCGTCGCTGTGTCGCTCTCACTGCACTTGTTCTTCCCTCTGACGGTCCACTTTCACTCAACATCTAATCTCACTCTTCTCCATGTCCTACCATTTATGTGGAGAAAGATATCAGTCTGAGATTGGTGTGTGTGTGTTCACGACAACACCCAGTCACAGTGCAGTACAGCATGTACAAAAAAAAACCTCCCTCCTTTACATAAATATAACTGATAACACTCATCGAAACGCACTCGGCTCTCAAGTCTCATACCGGCACGATGTACTTCTGAAACGACATCGAATCTGGAGCAAAGGACAAATGGAACCACTGCGTATTAAAACTGATTAATGTTTATATTTTGTATGTTGTACACAAGTAAACTAGAAAGGAACATTTTATTACACATTTACACATCAACACATCAACATTACCATCTTAATTAAAAAAATCTGCCAAATATAAATAACTCGGCGTGAGGGCTAAATGAAATGAACTGTTCACTGCAAGCTAGTTTTTCTCCCAAGCTTCTGTCTTCCTATAGCCGAAATACACCGTACAGACAAGCTTGTTGACACCTGACACTTGTGAACATTCCATTCCATTTATTAATCTTCACTCTTCTGGGAAGATGTTCCACTAGATTTTGGAGTGTGCTTATGGAGATTTGTGCTCATTCAGCCACAAGGGCGTTAAAGTAAAGTCGGGTACTGATGCAGGGTGAGGAGACCTGGGGTGCAGCCGGATCCCAATTCATCAGGTGTTTAAGAGGTTTAAGGTCAGAGTTCTACAGCAGGCCACTCAAAATCTAAAGACTTCAACCAATGAAAGCATATGTTCATGGAGCTGGCTTTGTGCACAAGGGCACTGTCATGCTGGAACAGGTTTTGGGTCGTCCAGGTCAAGTGAAGGGAAAATTTAATGTTTACTATATACTATGTGCCTCCAACGTTGTGTTAACAGTTTGGGAAAGAACCACACATGGTAAGAAAAGTCAGGTGTCCTAATAATTTTGTCCATATAATGTACACTGTAAGTGAAAAGAATTACTCTGCTCATTTGGCTTCATTAAAATGGAAAGGTTTCCTGGCGGCGTTTACATTACTGGCTATATTTGCTAGAATAATAACAGCAATAATGGCGAGAGCAAAAATCAGCGAAGTGTGCGGTCAGGAGCGAACAGCCAGGCCACAAAAAAACCACCAACAAATCAGTAACTGTAAGCACAGATCGTTTCTTCAGCAATAGTACAGTCTTTCTTGCGTAAATTAATCATCGACTGAGATGCTACAAACCTAAGCTGCTTCCTGAATAGTCAGTCTTTACCTGCTCAACAATCACAGTAACCATTAGACTGATTTTTTTTCCCCTCCACAAGTACGAGCACTTTGTTTGCTGCCAAGACAAAAGTGAGCTCAACAGACACAATGGACTCACTTTGTGTATTGAAATGTTTGACGTAAACGCTGTCTTCTTTCTTTAAAATGATAAAGTTGCTAAAACTAGCTTGTGCCTTTTGCTGAAAATAATAAATGAATTAATTACGTTTAACAGAGTATAGAAAAAGTAAACATGCTAGTTGGTAAACAACAACAATATGAGACAAAATATTATGACATCAAAGAGGAACCTGAAGTTGCAAAGTGTTTAATTCCTCTAAAAATAAAACAATTTGGTGGTGATTACTGTTTCGTGAAACGAGTTAGTTCCTATTATACATCACATGAACTAAAAACATGCCTTCCCTATGCAGCATCTCTTTTTGCCCGCTGCCTACTTACGACAATATTTCTCGGAATTCTGACTATTTCTTAAATATATATATTTTTGAGGTAATATAGCAATTAAACTTTCTTTCGGCTTCTCCCATCAGGGGGCGCCACAGCGGACCATCCGCATGTTTGATTTGGCACATGTTTTTACGCTGGATGCCCTTCCTAACGCAACCCTTCCCATTTATCCGGGCTTGGGACCGGCACTAAGGCTTGTGCAACCCTAATGGCTGGGGTTGGTTCCCTAACCGGGGATCAAACCCGGGCCGCAGCGGTGAGAGCGCCACATCCTAACCACTAGACCACCAGGGAACCTGAGGTAATATAGCAATTAAATGCATTAAATGGGTTTAGTTTTCACAGATACTCATATATGCATTTTTAGCAATAAAATTTACATTTAAATAAAAAAAAAAAAAGAAACAAATTAGTTGTTCATTTTAAAACATCTTATTTTCTCTTGTATATTTAGCCTTGGTTTTTAATAAAGAAAAAGTACTTCTTATCCGATAGTTACTATAGAGACAAAAATATATTATAACCTGTCTATTAACATAAACCCATCATATGATTTAAGGGTGGAGCAGCAGTAAGCACCGCTGTTACTAAATAATTATCAATACCTTCCGTCCAATCATGAACAAGCATGAAGTATATGGACAAAAGTATTGAAACACCAGACTTTCCCAACCATATGTGGGTTCTTCCCCAAACTGTTACCACAAAGTTAAAAGCACACCATCAGATGTATTTGGATGTGGAAGCATGAAATTTTCCTTTCACTTGAACTACGTGACCCAAACCTTTGCTCCTTATACACCAACTGCACCCCAGGCCTCTTTTCACCCTACATTAATACCTGACTTTACTGAATCCCTTGTGACTAAGTGAGTACAAATCTCCACAAGCACACTCCAAAGTGTGAAAAATCTTCCCTGAAAAGTGGAGATTAAATAAGAGCATATGGACACTAAATATTGAATGGGATGGTCAAAAAGCCGTCCAGTGTAGAGGTCAACTGACAAATTAAAGCCCGGGACAATCGGTGGTGATAATAAGTCAACTGGTAGACAAGAACATCGCCTAGACCTGTATATCGAGTGCATGTATAGGAAGCGCTTTCTGTATAAGAGCATAACCGCATCACAAAAAACATTCAGCAGTCCATTCATTCATTCAATAGTAAGTGCTTTATCCTGCACAGGGTCAACCTATAAAATAAAAAAACAGCAAACACACAGACACACATGGCCTGATGGTGAGGTAGAACTACTTCTTAATCTTCTACTTGGATCTTATCCAAAATGCAGCAAAGAGCTTTGGAGCACTGAAATGGTGTGTCCAGGAGCGGCACAGCGTGCATCATATACTGCTGACTCAGCACAGGGGGTGTAATAATAAAAGAAAGTGCAATTAAATTGCAAACGCATTACCAAATTACAGTCCACAAACTGACAACCTAGACGACCATCCACACAATGAACAGTGGAAACACAAAAGGACTTTCTCCGTGCTTTAGTAAATGAACCGGTATGTTTGGGATCATAAGCCCATCCTTTCCTTCTTCACATGTTGGGATTTTCATTATTCTGGTAAAGGTTCATTTTGCCTTCTGATTCTAACTGCGACTTGTCATATGGCCTTTATATTTCAAGTCTTAATTCATCCTGATTCATAATTAATTGAGTCCAAATTCATCCCCTGCCCTATTTATGTTTTAAGATTTTTTTTTTCCATAGCTTGTCATCAGCTGCTTTTCTTGTTTTCCTTGACCAACCTGTTCCATGTCTTCTTGTTAGTAGACCAATGGTTTGGTTCTTTTTCATTATATGCCCAACACCTGTGCAATGGTCGATTTTCCCTCTTTTCTCAACTTCCCAAAGGCTTGCTTTTCTCCCATCAAGAGCTTTCTTGGCTTAAAGTTTGTTTATTCTTCTAACAGCAGACGCATGATTCACGTGCGAGGTTCAGAACCAAGGTCTCCAACTAAGTGTGGACATTCAAAGATTTTAATTGTTTAAATAAACAGTATTAAAGGGCACATCTGGGCAACAAGTAACACCTGTCTGTCACGTTCTTGGGGTGTATTTCCAGGTGGATTCAGACAAAAATTGCCATGATCTCCATTGTTTAACATGGCTAGATGGCATACATACATACATACATACATACATATGTACACAAGTAAATTAACATTTTAATCTATTGTTTCATTCATGTTTTGATTTCAAAACCAAATGTCTTCAGCCTTCAGCAGCAAAATTGTCTTTTAGAATGGAATTGTGAGTACAGATCTATTTAGATTGGATTAGTTAATCAGGGAAACTCGGATCACGCTCACATCAAGTCAGTGATATAATATTTCTAGTGTGTTATGTCTGTCACATCAGATGATTATGCACCACTGACGACTTGGCTTTCGAGCGATCGTTCATGCACTGGAGGAAACAAGGAATTGTGGCTCTTGGGTGAAACATTATAATGAAACCAGAGTCTGGCAACAATGGTTTGTATAATAACAGAAGTATATAGTATAAGTAATACATATAGAAGTGTTCCATGTTCAGGCAGGATGCTATAAACTACAAGACTAAATACGGAAAGCAACTTTTGGTTATCTGTATAGAAAACCACTGAGATGTAAAATTATTCCACAACCCCATGCAACTTGAATCCTGTCCGAAAAAGCACCAAGTATCAACATGCACATGGATGGAGATTAAGTGCACGAGCATGCTGAGCTGCATTGTAGGAAAATGTAACATATGCAGTGCTGTTAGATGCTTTTAAAATGTGCTCTTTCTCTGTCTAGTGGCCTGGTGTTTTCAGCTCTGAGCTTTGACCTTTAATGAAAAGTGACGATTGCAAATACTTTATTTGGTGTACAAAACATGCAACTTCACAAAGAGATTTATAAACAACACAGAAAGAGAAGCAGAAGAAGAAAGAGTGAAGTAGAACGCTCTCGTTCAGAAGGGCGGGAAACCTAATGAAACCCGTGATTCAGATTCAAGGTCAAACTGTTGTTCTGAAAGCCACCTTTTTATTAACATTCATCATGAAGCTGCGTATTAGAATCGACAGAACCTCGCCATATTTATCTTTATTACATTACGGTATGGACTGTATTATTTAAGAAACCTATAAAAATAAGAACAAAAAAACGAGCAGAACAACAAGTGTTGTGGCAAATCATAACAAAAATCTATGAAGGTGCTCATGATCTCAAATGAAGAAAAAAAAGAAAAAGAAAAAAGCAAAGCAAAGCAAATCCATAAAAGACCTGAAAATCATTCTCTTTCATCTCTATTGTTTTAATACAAACTTTTTTTTATTCGCCACTTCTATCTGATCTCGCATGGCCCTTGGGTTTTCCCAGTGTTTCCCCCAAAGTTCTATATAATGGTATCATCACTGACCCCCACCACACCCCAAAGCATAACTTGATTATAGTGTTTTCTTGACCTTGACCACTCACTTTGGAGTTTAAGCGAGAAACAGTGAAAGGGCTTATTGTTCGATTTACAAAACACACTTCGAATCGTCCAAAAGCTCGTGTTCCTGAATGAAAACGCTCCAGGATTGGTTTCGAAGGCGTGGCAGATGACACACTGTATAAATAACCATTGCATAATACTGAAACCTGATAACAAGTGCTCCAAAAGTCGAGCTGGCAAAGACCAGAGCAAAGTCCCAGGGGCTTTAGTAATATATCGAGTCAGAGATTCAAGTGTACGGATGAGAACGAGCTTAATCCTAACTGAACCCATGCCCCGAAACCTCCGACACTCATTCAAATACTCAAAATCATCTCGATCATACAAAATCAGCCAAACGTCTCTGTGGGCTGAATATTAGATTTCTCATGAGAAGGTTGTGAGTTCAAATCCCCGCACCACAAAGCTGCCTCTGCTGGGCCCTTGTGCAAGGCCCTTCACAACTCCACAACTGCTCTGATGTATACATGAAATAGCTGCTTTTGGATAAACACACCTGCCAAATGCCATAAATATAGCGATATGTAAAAAAATAAATAAATATGTAAATCACACAAATCACGACTTTGAACCAAGTGGCCTCAAGAAGCAACAGTTAAAAAGCAATGGCAATTTGTTTTTTATATTTATAGTCATTAAAACACATTTCTGTCATAAAAACGTATAATATAATAATCACACACACACACACACACACACACACACACTACAACCCGTCCAACCTGCTAGCAAGAAGAGCAGACAACGTTAGCTTAGCACACAACCTACCTGTCAGAACATACGAGGCAAACAACTCGTGAGATAATGTAATATTAATTTGAAAAAAAAATCATAATTAATAGTATTTGTATTAAATATTTGATTTAATAACACCTAATTAAAATGTTATATTAATTATAGTATACATTAGTGGCTGCCTTGTGAAATGACATTCAAGCAGTGGCTGCTGAGGGCTTGTGACAGCCGCGCGCGCACGCACGCGCACACACACACGCACACACACACTCCTGACTTTAGCCAGCTAGCCTCCTCCCAGGAGCAAATATAGACTAAAGTGACCTGCCTCGGAGACAATGTGTGAGAAAACACAGGGAGAAAGAGAGACAGAGTGAATACTGAATAAGGAGGTGTGAGTAAAAATTTCGCCTTCACCTTCCATTCGGTCCCGCATGTGTCTCTGTGTCCTCACACTCGGAGACAGAGAGAAAGTCCCGCCTGGACACTGTCTTATAACAGCTACAGGGGGCTAATGCGCTAGCTTAGCACACCCTACTGACTGACTTACCGTCCCAAAAAATCTGGCGCTGTCAACTGAAAGACATGAACCCGTATCGCCCCGAGCTGAGAAATCCAGAATTTCCGTCACAAGGTGGATCTAAAACGAGCCATTAACCCCGGGGTGGAGATGGAACTCGGAACCGGGCTCTCGGTTCTACCCAAGCGCTAGCGATACTTAGCAGTTCCTCTGGCCAGCAGAGACAAATGGCGCGATCCCAAATCATACCGTCTCCCACTACACAAAGTGCACTCCAACGCGCCGAGTGCACTTCTCCAGCGCCCTAGAAAGTGCATCAAAAGGAAGGATTTGGGATTCGGCCTCTAAAGCTGCACGCTATCGCACCAAATAATATGGGCGAAATATTTGCGCCAACTTTATAGTGCCGTACCAACCGCGCTGTATATATTTATATTTGTAAAAAATATATCGATTTTGTTGTGATAGTGACACTTGAAAATTACTTTGTCTGGTCTGGCCAAGATTCATGATTTAAAGGTGCTGTAACGTTACCATGCAAACGTTGACCCTGGTGTTGGAGCTACGAGGAGATGGCGGCACTTCCGCTTCCTGTCTGTGAAACCCAGTAGACTGGGCCGCACCCCCGGCATGAGGGTGCGTGTGCATTCAAACTCGTTGTATTTTTTTATTGTGGCAAATAAAATCTCTTAGTAAAAGGTACACAAGCACTTCCTTTTTTATATTATTTATCATATTTATTTGTTTAGAAGTAATTGGCTTCATGGTTGCCAGCTATTATCAATCAATTATACAGACAATTCTTTATACACATAAACATCAACTATTGTTTTCTGTGGGCCATTTCGAATGAGGAAGCATGAAGGAACAACAACTAAATCACTAAAATAGCATACTGACAATCCTTACTTCATGCTAAAAGAAGTCAGGTTAACCCATTTGGCCCCAAACTAATATACGTTCTTCTGGATTCTCTGGTTTCCTTCCCGCAAAACAAAAAACAAGGTGGATTGGGATTGATTTTCCACCACAGGCCAGTTTAGCAGAAGACTATTTTTCCATGGACCACGGGTGGCACGTGCATAACTAAACGGCGGAAGTGTTCATTTATAACATTTACTGTGAAAGTCAATAAAATGGAAATAAAATAATGAACAATAAAAAGTTTTAATTATGTCGGTGCTACCAGGTACCAAATGATCCACAGCCTGGTACTGGTCCATGGCCTGGTGGTTTGGGACCCCTGCTCTAAAGCCCCTAAATGCAAATAGGTGCATCTCAGTCTTCTCTGTAGTTCTATAAGAGCACTGATCACAAAGTTGGCCATTTTAAAAGCTGTCTCATTCACAAAAATCCCCCCAAAAACAGGGAGCATTGATGCATTGAAAAAAATGGCAAATTAACTTGTTATGGTTGTTGAGATTTTTAGCAAGCATACAATCCTTTTTGAAATACCATGACAGAAAATATGATTTATTTAACAAATACTACACATATATGACATATAAATGTAAATATTGTATGTCTGTAGGGCTTTTGGAGTGACTGATGAAAGTTAGTTAGTTAGTTAGTTAGTTAGTTGGTTAGTTAGTTAGTTAGTTAGTTAGTAATATGCTGGGAACAGGCTTCTTACCATTTCCGGATTTGTGTACACCATATACTAATTCATGCATAGTGCCTTATTACGGACTGGCATCCCATCCATGTATTGTATTGATGGGATGTAGTCCCACCTCCCACTAAAGTGCTCCTCAGATCCACTGCATCCCTGCTCAGTTTAAAATTGGTAATGAATGAAATCTTGTATCTGGATCCTATCCAAAGAAGAGTATCAGGTATCAGTCCTAAACATAAAGAAAGCATGCAGTAAAAAGCATATCCTCCATTCTTCTAAAACTAATGACTAATATGACAAGAGTCAAATTATAGCCTGTGGCTAAAAAATAATGATCCGACTCTTTATAATCTAATGAAACAAATAAACAAACTGCAGTTAAGATAACCAAGGAGCAAAGCTGTGTTCATGTAACAGGACCAGATTTTGTCTTTAAATTATTTATATAAAATCATATAAGATAGTGGTTGTTAATCTCAGTACTGTGAACCTCATAAATTATTGATATAATATTTAAGGTTATTATAACGTCATGGATGTGTCCTCAAAAACCGAAACTCAGAATCTGTATTCTTCATAAACATTTTAGGCTAGCAGAATGTCTATTCTCCAGGTAATGAAGGTTAAAGGCACCCAAAAATAGCCTCTCGTAAGTAATCTTAACACGAACTGATACAATCTATATCATTCACGCTTGTTAACTTCTAACAATCCTTGGAGCTGTAACTTTAACCTATTATTATGCAAAGTGTCTGAGCTATGAATATTTTACATAAACACCTTCTGGTATTTGCCTGTGCCTGTGCACCATATGCTCAGGTGTCATCCGATGCTATAACACACATCTTCCACTTAGAGGCAATGCCCTGCTTCATGTTAAATACCTCTTCAAAGAACCAGTGCACACACTATATTAGAAACTGTAATCTGTAATATACATATTCTCTATATGTAAACAGAAGGTATATGCACTTATTATTACATTGCTGTATAATTTTAATGTTGTACATTCAACCAGACAGTAAATGTATGCATAGGGATGTAACGAAATAGAAATATATATCATTATAGTTTTCGCATGACTCTAAATACTGTATAGAAATGAATAAGTGACCAAATGTAATAAATGTATTTATTAATAATGTATTTATTTAATTTGTTTTATTAGATTTTAAGCAGGCAAGTGGTTGGATGTAAAGTTTACAGGATGAAGAATATCGTTAATTTAAATATGAACAATGCATTTACAGCAATGCCTGTATTGTGTTCAAACACAAACTTTATCTCTATTTGACAAAGTAGGAGTGCCATTGGCCACACCCACTAAATCCAAATACAGATATGAATACTTGGAGCATTAAGCAAATATAGACTCTGGCTTTGAAACTTTTCCCTATTGTAGACATAAAGCTGGTGAACTCTAAATCACCTTCACATACCATATAGCAGTTGCGTCTTGTGTATTTGTAATGCAGTGTAATGTGTAAACAGACACAGCTCTGAGATTCACTGTTGTCTGGAGAACTGAAACCTAAAACAACGAACAATTGATATAGTGTGTTTTATATTTCTTCTTTATAGCTGACATGTGTTTTCACAATAATACTCTAAACAATAGAATGAAAAACCTAATGAAAACCAATTTAAAAAGATTCCTAATTTAAGGAAGGAGGGGTATTTTTGAACATCCCACTACACATTTAGTCCCAATTTGCTGTTGTTAAAACCTCCACTCTTCTGGGAAGATGTTTGGAGTGTGCTTGTGGAGATTTGTGCTCATTCAGTTAAATATACAGGGCGTAAGTAAATTCAGGTACAGATGTAGCATGAGGAGGCTTGATGTGCATTTACCATTCCAATTCATCACAATAGTGTTTACTAGAGTTGAGAACAGAGCTCTTTAGGAGGCCACTCAAAATCTTCCACTCCAAACTGTATCTTCATGGAGCTGGCTTTGTGCACAGGGGGCTATGTTCTGTCAAAGATCCTTCAGATACAAAAATATTGTGATACCTGACAGGCATTTATGATTCTTCATTAAAATGTTACCACATAGTTGGAGGATGTATACTGTATATAGTCAGGTTTGCCTCTTTATACAACCACAGTGGATTTGAAATACAGATGTTAATGATTTGTAAGATTTCATCTTAAATTTAGGTGATAAAAAAAAATCCACATCATCTGTCAAACATGGGAGCAGTATTATGGCATGAAAATTTACAGCTACATGTCAATAAGATATTTACATTTATGGCATTTGGCTGACCATTTTATCCAGAGTGACAACTCATTATTTAAGTGGTTAGGGGCCTTGCTCAGGAGCCCAGCAGTGGCAGGTTGGTGGTGTCAGGATATGAACTCGAGACCTTCTGATCAGTAGTCCAACATCTTAAACACAGAGCTGTCATTTATTAATTCCATTCAACC
>NC_139574.1:31674334-31689334 GCF_946808225.1 Silurus aristotelis
ATATTACGCTGTAGCGAGCAAGTCAGACAGACCAGAAATCTTATATATGCATACACACATAGACTTCATGCTTATTTTACTTTTTCCATATTGACATTATCAGGCTAACAACTTTTGAGAACTGATACAGAGCATGTGGGGTGTTGCTTTGTTATCAGGACACTGCACGGGATCTGGACGAGTTGTGCTATCTAACAGCCCAGAGTATGACGTCGATGGTCACCGCCGAGCATTTTCACGTAATCAAGAAGCTCGGAGAGGGGTCGTACGGCAAAGTCATGCTGGCTGTGCACAAAAAGAGAGGTTGGTGATACAACACACCCCGCTGTAATCCATTACACCGTGGGGATTTGTCTAGGTCCAGTTACATCAAATGCCTTGCTTAAACAGGTTCGACTGACTGAATGGTGACAGGCAGTTATCTTTTAACGCTGCACCATTATGGATTAGTTTATCACTATAAATAAGACTCTTGGAAGCGGGTTGTGTTTTTTGTGGTGCTTTAATGTTAGTTTTGTGTGGCGCCATAGACACAACAACCCAGACTCAACAAAAATAAATGTCTGTGAAAGATTTCAGACATGAAAGTTTCTCATTTGAACTAATGGGTTTTGCTCTACCTGATCTATTAAGCTTCCTTCAGCTAAATATGCACATACTGGGATAAACCTGAGCAAAAGATCTGCTACACAAATGTAGTGTCACTAAACTACAGCTATTTTTCTCCTACATGTTTATTGTTTCTAGTATTTGATATATCTGCTATGCTGAAACAGTGTGTTTTAGAGAATACGACTAGCAACTAAAACCTCTCTTTTTTTCGTCAGCAAAATCAGCATACTCTTATTTCAGAATGGAACGATCCGGTTTCTTCATTGGTAATATTTTGGATATTTATATTGAAAAAAAGTTAGTAGCTTGAAAGCCGAAAATATTTGTATAAAAACTCTTTTCGACCCTTCACTTTCAGAACTGCATCTATACTTTTTTGTGTGTGCCTTGCTGAATTTTGCTGTTCAAACTTTTCAAGTTTAATACTGCATATCTGACTGTTTGGTCAGTCTTTGTCTATTCTCTTTGACACATCTGTTAGAGCTCTGCCAGGTCATGCGTGCTTTTAATACATTTTTGCCATTTTGCCTCATGTTTTGGATTGTTGCAGTTGTATTTCATTTAAACCCTGTGAGGTAATATCAACAGTAAATCCGATAGAATCCATCTTTCAGCCAAAATCCTTTTCTGCTTTTGTGTTTTGAAGATTAGCAGAAATCCTGTGCTGACTATTTTGAGCAGATTGAAGGTTACTGCTATTGTGTGTTTTTATAATGTTTTTCAGTGATGTATTTTTCACTGAATAATCTTTGCTCTCCATGCTTTCCAGGCACACCTATGGCACTAAAGTTCTTCCCTCGCTCCTCCACCACTCTCCACACCTTTCTGCGTGAATATAACCTCTCCCTCTCCTTCTGCACTCATCCATCACTTACACGTGCCTTGGGAATCTTTTTCTCCACGCCCTCCCACTATATCTTTGCCCAGCAGGCTGCTCTCTATGGAGATCTCTACGATGTCATTGTGTCAGATGTGAGTCTATTTACAGGTCTATTTATTTATATTAAAAAAACAAACATGAAGGCTAGTTGTGCGTAATTTAGACCCTGCTCAGACTCGGGTTGCATTTTGTTTTGCTTATTTGCAGATTCTCCTTAAGTATAGTGTAACACACGTGGAGATGATTTAGTCTTGTGAGGGTTTCAAGTATTGGGATATACCACATCTAATGTAACACATATAAAGTTCAAAATTGGACCAGTATAGTGATAATATTAAGATGAACAGCAGCGCTGAAAGGCCAGGACATACAGTACATATATTACGTGTGTTCTTACTCTACAGCAAAAACACCTGGTCCTGTCATCAGCCAACTGCTATCTAAGGGCACACCAGGCTATATAGGAGATTGAATCTGTAGGATTAATTCTCCTCTCTCTCTCTCTCTCTCTCTCTCTCTCTCTCTCTCTCTCTCTCTCTCTCTGTCTGTCTGTCTGTCTGTCTGTCTGTCTGTCTGTCTGTCTAGGTGGGGGTGAGTGAGGTGCAGGCTCAGAGTGTGATGTCCCAGTTAAGTGGTGCGGTGTCTTACTTGCACTCCCTGGGCTTTGTGCACCGCGACATTAAACCCGAAAACGTGTTCCTGTGTGCCCCGAACTGTCGCTGGGTCAAACTGGGGGACTTCGGTCTTGTACGTCTTCATGGCACAAAAGTGCGTGCTGTCTGGTATGAATCCCCTTTTTGCGTACCTGAGGTTGAACGGGTCAAGCACATTAAGAAGAAAACTGCAGACAAGCAGAAGAACGAGGAGAAAGAAGATCTCTGGATGCCAGTGGATCCTAGTTTGGATACCTGGGCTCTAGGGATTCTTACATACTGCCTGCTGACTAGTTGTTTTCCGTGGGAGGAGAGCACGTCAGATGACCCGGGTTACCGCCAATTCTGCACCTGGTTTAATGATGTTAAAGAGAAGGAGGAGAGGGGCATCGGACAGAACAGGCCCATGGACAGAAAGGAAAGAGGAACGGACAATAGGGAAGGGGAGGCAGAAGTGGGAATACCTTCTCAGTTTCAGTCTTTAAGCACCTTAGCTTTGACTTTGCTCAGAAGACTGCTGCACCCACTGCCCGAGCAGCGTGGCATGCCTGACGAGGTCCTCTCCTACCTCGGGGGACCATGGCTTTCGAAAACAGAGGAAGAAGAGAAGAGGAGACAACAAGAGGCACAGGAGGAAGCCAGGAAAATACTAGGTGGGGGAATAGAGGAAGACAAAGAGAGAGAGAGAAAAAGGGAGAGATAGGAAAAAGGGGATGCTTCTTTATACTGTTTATATTTTGGAATGTATAAAGTCATGTGTTTATACTATGATGTGACATCATGTGATGAAATCGGAATATATTTTCAGATGGTTTCTAAAAATTCACTGTTACTATTTACTAATTCAGATACTTTTACATATAATTTTACAAATGAACATGGTCTAAAATACATTGGATGCAATATATATATATATATACACACACACACACACACACACACACACACACTCACAGAGGAAAAAGTTGCACATTTAGTTGCATTTTAAAGCAGAAAAAAATTAGGATGAAAAAATACATATATTTTTATAAGACAGATCGAGTTTTGTAGTTAGTTTTGTACGTTATAGGATGTCCAATAAATTATCACCTCATGCATGAAATTGCACATGCTTTTTTATTAGTATTATAAGAAACTATTATATTACAACACAGCTAGAGTGGATACACATACTTTAATGCACTGGATAAACAATAAAAATATGACTATGGCAGGAAACATACTTAGCAGTCTGGAATACTGGTGTTAATAGTGAGGAATTTACAAGCTTGTTTAACATGCAAACTGACCCTCAAATGGTTTCTGCTGTAGATGCAACTGCTGCTGAGTGCTGCTAATATACGGTTACAACAAAAAGAAATTTTGTTTGTACTGATGGAATTTTTAAGCTACCTGAGAAATTAGAGATGGCTAGTATTTTATTTTATATATATATATATATAAGAAGAGATAAATTCGGAGATAAATGTAGAAAATTTTGAATAGGTACAAACATCTTAGCTTGTATCATGTATATAACAACTGTGTCTGTTATTAAATGTCTGATACATGGAGTGTAACTTTATTTACATATGTTTGATATGTCTAATAAATATTATAATATGAAATAAATATTATAATAAACAGGTTTTCATTATTTGCCATTGTGAAACATGATTCACCAACACTGGTGCGCCGCTCAAAATTCATATCCCTGTTAAAAAAAATAAGTCCATGGACACATGAAAGATAAAACCTGTCTGGGACAATGTGTCACAAAATGTTACTAAACACAGATACACAGCTATGGTGTCAGGTTAATATTGCTCAGGGACTTAGTGGCTCATTTTAGACATGTGAAACCAATTTCTCAATTCCTGGCCTCAATCCATCACATATACATATTCAATAAAAATTTCACAATTTCACATGAAGAAGGTAATGCTTTTATGCAGTCCATTACCAAAACTCTAGATTTCTTTTTTTTTTTCAGTTTATTTCTTTATTCTGCACTGGTTCTGAACCCGGCTCTTTTGGCACTGTCTCTTTCTATTGGCGCTGAAGTTCACTGTGAGGAGCACCGTGAGCCTCTTTGGAGTTGAGAAATAGTTCTTGAAATAGTAACAGCCCCATCTAACACTGTCTAACACATCAGCACCTCGTACTGTCCTGCTCTGCACTCCTTCACAGTGGTGCCACTACTCTTCTGCTTTTCCCTCTCACTCCCTCCTTCAGGTTTCATGCACTCATTTGCTTTATTTGTTCATTTCTCAAACCCAAACATATCGGCTCCAGCCTGAGCAAATCACAAATGTAAATCTTAGAGTTCAAAATCTCTCTCTACATCTCTCTCTCTCTACATCTCTCTCTACATCTCTCTCTCTCTCTCTCTCTCTCTCTCTACATCTCTCTCTCTCTCTCTCTCTCTCTCTCTACATCTCTCTCTCTCTCTCTCTCTCTCTCTCTCTCTCTCTCTCTCTCTCTCTCTCTCTCTCTCTCTCTCTCTCTCTCCCTCCCTCCCTCCCTCCCTCCCTCCCTCCCTCCCCCTGATAATAATGTTGTCAATGTGCCATCCAGCATTATACGAGCACTGGTAAGAAAATGATTAAGAGTGCAACACATACACTCCTCAAATAGCCTCCATTTGCTCATATATCATTGCTGTTTGAGGAAAAGCCATCCCTCATGTGAGCATAGCTTTTATATATTTGATGTTATTACCAATTCATTACACAATTTAGATAGAAACAGTAAACAATTGTTTAATAACTAGTGTAGCTTTATAGCAGGCAACTCACTCTAACCCATGTAAACTATATCTTCATGGAGCTGGCTTTTTTTCTATCTTACCTATGTAATGTTTTCTAATTTCTGTTGGCTATATTTCCTATAATATTTTATCAAAATAGTAGTCTATAGTCTATGTATTCTTTAGTAAGCAAGTAATGCATCTGGTGGTATTATACATGCACCATATACTGTATACACTTCTGGGGGAAAAATGGGCCAAGCCCAAAAAGTCAAAACATGAAGCTTTTAATGTGCTTACTGTAATAATAAAGAAAATGATCAGAAAATGATCAAGGATGAAACAAATGCACTCCTGAGACTCTCCTGTCTTACCTTTTGCTTATTGACTTTGCTGTCTACCTAGAAACAGGGAAGGGAAAGTCACTGATATAGTTTTCTGTACACAAAGTTACAACCATTCTAATGATTAAAATGTTTGGTCCAGAATTTAACTCACATCTGAGTTCACATAATATTTAAAATATATTCACCCCAACTGTATTACAGTTTTTTTCTCAGCTGCTTTGGAGCATTTCTCTAATCATCCTTAATATTTGCAGACCAGTGAGTGCATTCTCAAAACAATTTGTACAAACAGCACAAAACATTGGATTTCTTGCAAAAGCCTTCTCTGTCTGTATACACACTCCAATTAAAGGTTCACAAGATTCAGCTTTGACCTGTTTTAGAAAACTGGTTGATTATTTGATGATCTGATGTCGTTCATTCTCCTTCATTTGTGACATTCAAGATTTATCTACACAATTCATCAATTCAAGTCACATTTACAAATAAAAGTTTAATAAACATCTTAGATGACAAATTCTGACAACTGTATATACAGTGGAACCCGGTTATGTCGATGTCCTAGGGGGTTGCCAAAAAGCATCGAGATAACCGATGATCAAGATAAACGAAAATCAAAATGGCGGCAATATATTAACGTGCTAGAAATTTCTTTATGTACATGATGTGCGTTAATAAATGAGAATGTGCATGCATGTGTTTTTGGAGTTTTTTTTTTACACAACAGCATTGCTGCGATTTGTTTGATGAAGGCATGCTATAAAAATACATACAGTACATGTTTATCTGTCAGGAATCCACCTGCCACGCCCCCTTCGGCGCCCCCTTCGGCGTGGCAGGTGCTTTCTCGGCCGCTTTCTCTGAAGCTCCCGGCTTCAATCGCGCACATTTGGTGCTTGTTTATCATCATCACCAGCTCCTATCTAAACTTCCACACTCTCACCGTCCATTATTGGTGGTATATGTTGGTTCACGGCGGTCGTTGTTATCGCTTATGTGTATCCCGGTACGTGTCTTCCCACCGGCGTTAAATGCCAATTTTTTCCCCCCTTGTGCTCGAGATATCAGGGTTCGGCGACATAAAAAAAGTCGACATAACCGATAAAAAATGCTTAGAAAAAGCGAGAATTTGGCGGTTCCACTTCAAAAACGTCGACTTAATAGGGTTGTCGAGGTAACCGAGGGCGAGATAACCGGGTTCCACTGTATATATATAATATATATAATATATTTTGAGCAACATCACATAAACAACTGATAATGTTGGAAACAGTAGACACTTGTACACAATCAATTAAATGAATTTACCAAAGCATTCGCAATTTGATCAAAGCAACAAGAAATGTTGAACTAAATGATGTGGAGTTTGAACAAGTAGTTTTAAGAATTTCATATCTGATCTGACATACACTCTAAAGCAACTGAGAAAAACATTAAGCACCAACACCAACTCAAACAAAATTGCTTCGTCTTTTGTTAAAACTTAGATAGATAGATAGATAGATAGATAGATAGATAGATAGATAGATAGATAGATAGATAGATAGATAGATAGATAGATAGACAGACAGATAGATAGACAGACAGATAGATAGACAGACAGATAGATAGATAGTGTCAGGCTGCAGACGCGGAAGCAGATAAAGTCCAATCATGTTCTTTATTGAGGTGCAAAAAACAAAACACTCATACACCAATGAAAACAAAAGCAAACCCAGACATCCGCTCGTAACGAAGTATCCACTATGAGCGCGAATGTCAAACGCCTAATCCCAATGCAAGTAAAGCTTTCGGTAATGAGTACTTCAATAAGGAAATGGAGTTCGGAGAAATAGCCAGCGGTGAATCCCGGCGTTTGAGCAGCCACGCGATTTACCTGCATGACAATACAACGACCGACAGCCTGTGACTCAAGAACGTGAGTTTATGTAGTCTGATCTTTCATGAGCCACAGCTGTCGGTAATCTTGGGAAGCAGCGTGACTGCTATCGAGGGGGGCGTGGCAGGGTGAATCCCTGACAGCTACAGAGGGGGGCGTGGCAGGGTAAATCCCTGACAGCTACAGAGGGGGGCGTGGCAGGGTGAATCCCTGACAGATAGATAGATGTTTTGCACATGAATGAAAATGCAAAAGAATAAAACTAACCGGGAATTGGCTAGCGGCTAACGCGATCGCTATGGATTCTTTAGCATATTTCCAGCTTCAAGAATTTCTCTTAAATGGAGAAAATTCTGACAATAAAAAAAAATGAAGGATGGAAGGAATAAGAACATTTGTTAAAGTATTCTGAAATAAGTAGAACAGTTAAAAGGTTAAACACATACACACTTACATACACATCTGTATTAGCCAAATATAGTCTAACAAATTACATTTAGTTTTTCAATTTATTTAATTTTCTCTCACAGTTTAATTGATTACTCAATTAAATGAAAATAAAAAAGTGTATTGCATTAATTTATATCATACCAAAAATCTAGGTACGTATTGAACCCTGAATTTTGTGTACCGTTAACCCCCTAACCATCTTTGAGATCTCAAAACTCTGGACTTCTAGTAGCAAAGTCCACTAAAGGTGGTAGAGCATGCTTACATTTAGCTCCTAAACCTTGGAATAGTCTTCCTGACATTGTTTGGTGCTCAGACACACTCTCTTAAGTGTGTTAAGCCCAGATTAAAGACGTATCTTTTTAGCGAGTCCTACACATAACACACATCACATATCATAAACTTGTGCTCCAGTACATCTGATCAAATACACATAATCATGTATGCGTGTTAATATTATGAACAGCAACTAGATTAATTCCGCTCCACTGCTTTTCTTTTCAAAGAAGTAGATGCCGAGCCCGCAAACATCCTGAACCATCTAGAGACGTACCAGCGCCATTTGGATCCCACTTCATGTACTGTTTGGACATTAAACCTCTTCAAATGTTTAAAGGCTCTGGCAAGGGGAGTTGGTGTTGGATCTCAAATGTTAAGCTATTTAATGATTTGCTCAATAGCTCCTGGTTCCACAAAGTCAACTGACTATAATACTGTAGAAAGGACATCACTCATAATCTTACACTCTGGTACTGATAGTAGTTTCCACTCTCCGATGTTTTGTACTGTTTTAAGATTTATAATTATACTCTTGATATCACCCAAATGAGGATGGGTTCCACTTTCGAGTTCGGTATATTGTTATATTGGTATATACACTTTTGGTGTATTGAGCAAATACTTATTTTTCACTATAATTTGCAAATAAATTCTTTAAAAATCAGACAATGTGATTTTCGTTTTTTTTTTTCTCATTTTGTCTTTCATAGTTGAAGTGTACCTATGTTGAAAATTACAGGCCTCTCTCATCTTTTTAAGTTGGAGAACATGCACAATTGGTGGCTTACTGTATATATATATATATATATATATATATATATATATATATATATATATATATATATATATATATATATATATATATATATATATATATATACAGTACATACAGTGGGTTATGTACTGTAAAAGTTTTTAGTCAGCCACCAATTGTGCAAGTTCTCCCACTTAAAATGATGAGAGAGGCCTGTAATTTTTTTAACATAGGTACTGAGGAATTTTCATCATATATACGTATGTATATATATATATAGTACTGTATATCTGTATATCTATTATTTTTCTGTTCATATTTAAAAGTACATTTTACACACATTATTTGTTTACTTTAGAATTAATTCAATAAATAATTACTATTTTGTTACATTTCTAAACATAAGACAATGCATGCCTAATACATGCAATACAATCTATGATTTTATTTAAATAAAAATAACCAGATATCGCTATTACATGCAATGTGTGTGTCTGTATGTATATGTGTGTGTGTGTGTGTGTGTGTGTGTGTGTGTGTGTGTGTGTGTGTGTGTGTGTGTGTGTGTGTGTTAGACAGTAACAGTAAAAACATATGGGCCATTGAAGCGCACTTGCAAATCTTTTTTAATTAATTGAAGAATATAAATGAAAGATTTGCATTATGTTAGATTCTCTTCAGCCCTTCAGCACTAAACTCCAACCCAAAAGACAAAATGATGGATGTACCTTACAGATCTTACACAGAGCAAAAAATGCTGTACTCAGCTGCATGCTAGTACACAGCAGGTGGTCTAAATAGGAGTCTGGAGTCAACAGAAGGATAGAGTGACAGATGAATGAAGAAAAAGATATGGCTGATGATGCCAAGAGGTACCGAGAGGATGACTGGCTGAACGTAGCCAAGGAAAGTATACGTGATAAGCAGAACGCCCAAGACCCAGGAAAAAACAAAACAAAAGAAATAAAAGGATTCATCCATTTCACCTCTGCCTATATAATACCTCATAATGTTAACTGGGTGCATTTTTCATATCATATATTGTCATATACCATTGTCAAATTTTTGATCAGATGTAGATCAAGTATGGATAATGGATCTTGTGTGATATGACCTATTACCCGGAATTTTGCTGGAATTAACACATTTCCAAAGGATGCCTTTGGATATGGGAGCATGAGATTTTCCCTTCAATTGAACTAGGAGACCCAAAACTGTTCCAGGATTGCAATGCCCCTGAGGCAGTTCCAGGAAGACGTGGGTTTACATGGGTTGGAGTGGAAGAACTTAAGTGTCCTGCTATAAATCTCTAAATCTCAACTCTATTGAAAACCTTTGGCATAACCTCCTCTGAATGAACACAAATCCCACAAGTACGCTCCAAAATCTAGTGGAACATCTTCCCAGTAGAGTGGAAGTTATTATAACAGCAAATCTTTGTGTAGTATTGAGCAGTTATAGTGCATGAAGGAACAGTTGCTCTCTGGTGTTCAGTTGAATTCAACACACAGCTGTACAGTCACTATACTGTTCAACCTTCACTGACCTAAAACTACAAATTGAATTTTATGTGCTAATGCTTTTGGCAACTCATTGTGCTGCCATGCTACAGCGAGAAGCTGATAATCTCTCTTTAGGCAAGATCAAGTAGTATTATGATCACTGGCGGTCAGATCTCAGTGGGTGATTATTAAAGAAATCCAAAGATCTACACATGGCACCAGTTACACCTTAGATTTGGGACAATTAACACGGGCTAAATGTTTATTTAAATTGGTTATATTTAACTTTCCAGCCGAGCTGTTAACACAAACCTTTAGCTCGGAAAAATTGGGGGATCATTTAACCACTTATATTCATCTCTCTCATAACATCACTCTTTTACTATCAGTTCTTCCGTAGTTATTATATAACATGCTGTATAATATTCTAAATGCTACATAATATGTAAAGGCAACTACTAAATAATCAGATGAATATTACATACACAGATGATCTTGCATTGTTCTTGCCTTATATGGTCTTTTTTCCTGCTAATAACTTCAAAGTTCAAGGTTTAATGTTGTTTAATTGTCACATAATCAGTACAAATGTGATAAAACATAGTCAACAGTTATTTTTTCTTTACGTGTTCCCCAATGCAACAACATACAGAGAACATACTCACACATAATAAAATATATTTATAAAAAAAGAAACATTCCTGTGCAGTATATACAGAAACTATACAGTGTGTAAAAAGATTTTGTGTCTAGTCTCTCTCTGTGTGTGAGGTAGGAACATGCAGACTCCGGGAAATGTCCTTTTTCAATTACCGGGAATGCCTGAGGATAGAAACTCCTCCTGTGTTTCCCTTCATTAGTCCTTAGGATCTGGTCGATAGCTATTATGACTTTCATATTGAAAAATCAAGCTTGTGTTTTAAAAAAACACCATTAATTATTTACACATTCATTTCTTTACTTCGAACCTGCTAAGAGATACTGCACCATGAAATCGAAAATTGACTGAGTGAAACAGGTTTTCAGGGTCAACTAGTTTAGTTTCAATGTCTGCCTGTATGTTCATGGTTTCTACTTTCTTCGATCTGCTTATCTGCTCCTGTGCCGCTATTTCATTTGCTTAATTCAATTCAATTCAATTCATTTTTTATTTGTATAGAGCGTTTAACAATGAACATTGTCTCAAAGCAGCTTTACACAGATAATGTGGTGATAAAAATGAATATGTTTTTTATAAGCATAAGTTTGTCCCTGATGAGCAAGCCAGTGGTGACTGTGGCAAGGAAAAACTCTCTGAGATGGCATAAGGAAGAAACTTAACAGACTCAAGAGGGAACCCATCCTCATCTGGGTTGCACCGAATGTCCATTTATTACAGATAAACGATGCTGCGGGGTACAGTGATGGTGATCAGAAGCAAAATGAAGTCCTGAGTCAGTGTAGCAGACTGTTGACATTAACTACAGTCCAAAGTTCCCTTTCTTACTTCGGAATTTCATGAAACCCCCAAGGCGTTGATGAGAAACCGTCCCCAGCTGCACAGAGTGGCCTTCATTCGAAGAGGACACTATCCAGAGGCAGGCCTGGACGTAGCTTACTTCATGCTTAATGTTACTACACAGTTGCTTGTTAGCACATCTGAAGTAGCCTGTGAGTTTGTTGGCATAGAGAGCTGTTCAATTATCAAAGTTTTCAGTTATAGACACGGGGTTCCTATGTTTTTTCTTAGAAACCTCTTTCATCATTATTTACAACATATACCTTGGTGTTTCACTCGATGCCTTTTTTGTGGTTGTTTCCCAGAACAGTTAGAGAAATTTTAATTATCATGCCAAACTGGAAGTCCCCTCTGGATGTTTTTTTTTATCACTTTCACCTGTTACATGTTACCCCTGACTTGTTTGTCTATTTATACCTCCTGTGTTGACAAAGAATTGCATCAGTTACACTGAGTTCTTGACCTATGCACATGTCCAAGTCTTTATCAGTGATACTGTGATTTAATCAGTGTCTGGTGTGCTGGTAAATTAGCCCATTTATAATGTGCACTTATAACCTTCACTTCTTTTTCTCTCACACACACAAACATGTAACAGATGCAAATAAACAATTTGTTTGTCGATAATAATGTCGGTGAATTAAAGAACAAAGCACTATTGACTAGAGATGAAATGGATGCCCATATACAATATGTGTGCAATAAAAGCAGGTCAAAAACAGGTAGATGTGTTGGGTTGTTCCACTAAAACCATAACCAGCCATTTACCCATAGTTTATGTGAATCTTCCTATAAAATATATTTAAATTATGTAGCATTACAGTACTTCTTCACTGGAACCAAGAGGCCCAAACACTGTTCTGGCATGACAATGCATCTGTGTGCAACAGGAGGATCATTAAGACATCATGTGTTAAGGTTGAAGTGGAAAATTTTGATTGTCCTCACAGAGAACAGAGCCATGACCTCAACCCCAGTGAACACCTTTGGGATGAAGTGGAATGCCAATTGTGCACCAGGGGCTTGACCTCACTGATTCTCGGGTGTCTGAAAAAATCCCTACAGCCATGTTGTAGAGTCTATTGGAAAGCCTTCCCAGAAGAGTGGAGGAGGTTATTATGACAGTAAAAGGGGAACAAATTATGGAATGGCATCTTCCCCATGCGCACATGACCAGTGGTAGACAGTAACGAAGTAAATGTAGTTTTCTCGCATATCTTTACTTTACTCACATGTTTCCTTTTTGGGAGACTTTTACTTTAAATTCACTACATTTCAAAATCTTTTAACTCAACTTTCTTTCGGCTTCTTCCATCAGGGGTTGCCACATGTTTTTACGCTGGATGCCCTTCCTAACGCAACCCTCCCCATTTTTCCGGGCTTGGGACCGGCACTAAGGCTTGTGCAACGCTAATAGCTGTGGTTGGTTCCCTGACCGGGGATCGAACCCGGGCCGTACATTTCATAAAATCAGTCATTCCTTTTTATTTATGAGTGGATAAAAACTTAACTGGTCAGGCAGGCACCAATCAGGGTAGAGCACACTCTCTGTTTTAAACTTGATCTGACTGCTGCTCGGCAGTGGCGGATTTGAGCATAGGCGTCATGGGCAGTGGCCCAGGGCGACAGCGGCCCAGGGCAGCATCTTCCCGGGGGCGGCACGGAGCATCAAGGAAAAACAAAAATCTATTGTTTTTATTTTTACCGCTCATTTGCAGGGTCACGTCAAATATATCATGTCACAGTCAATGAACCTGGTCGGAACTGAGAGTTGTGTGTCCACCACTTGAAGAAGTTTCCTTATTTATACACTCAGAAAGAAGAGGCAGGGGTTTGGTAACGTCACCTCAGCCTTCAGGGTTTCCAGTGGAAGAACTGACAAGACCTGGAGTGACGTCATGTCAGAAAGGAGAGCTGAATCCAAATTACAATTATAAATGATAAAAAAGGTTTAAACCCTTAAAAAACCTAATTCAGAAAAAAAGAGGAAAGAAATAAAGGGGAAATGTGCAAAAGATCATCTTGTTAACTTATAAGCAAAGAGCTACAATATTTATTTTAGCTTGCATAACATTATAATTTATAGTATGTAGTTGATCACAAAAAAAACACCTCTCCTTGGATTTGCCCACTTCCTTCTGCCTGCCTCTGGATGGTGTTCTCTTCAATTGAAGTTCACTCTGTGCAGCTGCCGATGATTTTACATCAACGGCCTGGAGATCCATACAATTACAGAGTAGCACAGGAGTTTTGAGGATGGATTTGGACTCTACTTAATCTCAACAGTCTGCTACACTGATTTATGACTACAGGTTAAATTTGATCATCACTGCACACCTCAACAACATTTAACTGTAATGACTAGACATTCTGTGTCACCCAGATGATGATGGGTTCCCTCTTGAGTCTGCGTTCTTCCTTATGCCATCTTAGGGAGTTTTTCACTGCCACAGTTACCACCGGCTCGCTCATTAGGGACAAACATACACTTATATAGAACAATCTTATTCATCCTTTATTACCTCATTATCTGTATGAAGCTGATTTGAGACAATGTCCATTGTTAAAAGCGCTATACTAAGGGTCACTGACCTTTTTGAAACTGAGAGCTACTTCTTGGGTACCGATTAATGTGAATGTCTACCAGTTTGATACACACAGTTTTCAGTTTGATTTGAAATGACAAATGTTCTAAATTTACCTTTTATTATATGTTGTTTTTAATAATTAATGATATTCATCTATGTGAATACACTGATCATGTTAATGATTTCTTAATAAATCATATAACTTGTATACATAAGTACATTTGAAGGCAAATACTTTTGTACTTTTACTCAAGTGTAATTTAAAAAGAATGGGCCATTTCTGCTGCTTCGTGATTGTCATTCCGCTTTGTTTAAATACGCCATTTACAAGAAACAAGAACAAGAAAAAAAAGTGAACCGTTAAAGAGAGGTTAGGTATGTGCTCCTCTCAGGCCTCGAGAAGCAGCTTCACAGGTGCTGGGGAAAAAAATATGGCTGTTCCTAATAAACAACACTGGAGATAATCCAGTGTTTACAACCTGGAATGTAGCCCTTGTGTGTGCTTTATCAGAAGCCTGACACCCCACCATTCCTGCAATACCTGAGTAGAACAACAACAACAACAACAACAATAACAAAAGCAGCTTGGACATGCTACACTGTGCTTGGTGCTAGGTATTGCTGAATTTATCTGTCGGTGTGTTGTAGGGTCTGTGCGCTAGTGCTGCTCCGTGCAGTAAAAACAAGCTGTGGGAAGAACAAGCAAAATGCCACTTGTGTCTGGGTTTTTATGGGCTGTGCAGATCATGTTTCAATACTAAATTGGGTCAACTAATAATACCACAGTGATTAAAGGTTAACTTAAAATCTAAACTTTCTTATAATTTATG
>NC_139574.1:31691834-31724334 GCF_946808225.1 Silurus aristotelis
GGTAAATGTGGGTGCACGCATGCTGCCAGATGTCATGGGGCTTGCAGGCGGATCTGGCAGAGGGCTTGGAGATAGGCTTGTCCCTTTCTTTCGCCTCACCTGCCAGGTCCAGCGCTCGCTCTCTGGTTTGAAAGCATGCGGTTCAGCAATTTCCTCCTCTAGTAGAAGCAGATCTGCCTCTCTTCCTCTGAGGAGGGGGAGTGTATGGGGACTAGCAAGCCTATGGACTCCTCCCAGTCTGTATGGGGAGCTCCTAGAGCTCCTGGTCTGCCTTTTCCCTGATCTGCACACTGAGGTGTCCATATCTTGGGACAGCCCATATGCAGCCCACCTCTTCACCCGACTTGTTTTGCTATGGAGGTTGTGGCTGGCCTATGAGGCTGCTTGGGGAGGAGCACATAGGTCAGTTCCCGAGGGAGCCGGCTGCGCACATTCGGGGCAGTATATTGCATCACACTCAATGCGCCGAGCACATGCTGCTCACATGTCTATGCGAAAGATCTGCTCCCGGAGAGCACTCCTCAAGGGGGGTGCTCTTACTCCTGCACCTACATCACAACCTCTGTGTCATGGTCGATGCCCTGGGCTGAAGTATCCGCCAGCCAGCTATCTTTCAGACGTGTTTCAGACGTGGATCCTGCACAATGTAGAACAAGGCTATTCGATTCAATTGGGGTCTTGTCCACCCTGTTTCGACTGGGTCCTTCCCACTCTGGTGGGAACCGAGCAAGCTCTGGTCATGGAACTGGAAGTAAGCACTCTCCTGAGGAAGGAGGCTATTGAGGTGGTACTTCATAGTTACCAAAAAGGACAGTGGGTTGCATCCTATTTTGGATCTACGTCAGCTGAACCGAGAGGAACTAGAGGAAGCCTGACCAACTGCTCATCTGCTACGGCCCTTCAAGGAGTGTCCTTCCTGCATAAGCAGACCTTGATCAGATGGATCATTAAAGCCTCATATGTGTCCTCCAGTCTCCGCGCTCCATTCAGGGTCAGAGCTCACTTGACCCCGAGTGTGGCAGCCTCTAAGGCTTGGTATTCTAGGGTACCCCTACAAGACATTTGCAATGCTACAGGCTGGTACACCCCGCTGACCTTTGTCCGGTTCTACAACCTGGACCTCAGTGCCACTCCTGGCCCCTCTGGTCAGTCTGGAATGATTGGACACTCGTTCCCAAAGTGTTGCGACGCAGCTCAAGTTTTTGAAAGGAAACGTCTCTAGGTTACGTATGTAACCCTAGTTCCCTGAGGGAAAGATACGCTGTGTCTCTATGGCACACTTCCTTCTCTTTTACAGAAGCTGGTGCCGGCTTCACTTCATGTGCGTTTTAGACATTCTGGTCATGACGTCACCCCGCTGGAGACTGCCTGCTTCAAATTTTTACTGATTACACAGATTATTTCAGAAAAACAAAATAAATTTTACATTTTGTTATCTAATGAATGTATCCAGGCTGAACAACTGCCATATAAAACACAAGCAGAGATAAATTATGATGATCAGGTGATTATGAATGTCTCTGTTTACATCGTTAACTCCCTCTGTCTCATCCACGTTAACCCCAGACTTCTTGTTGCCTTCTGTCTTGCTGAATGTAGCTTCATACACTAGTCTACGTCAGTGGTGTGTGAGAGCCAGGAAATGATACACCAGTGGTAGATTGAAAAAGCCGCGCAATAACAGGAAATAAGTTGATGGGCTGAAAAGGGAAAAATGAAAAGAAAAAATATTGACATTTCACCAAATAGATTATAACTAAAGTAACAAGCCTGTTTGGAAAATGTAAGAAGTAGAATTTCCAAGTTGAAGGCACATAATTGTATGGTCAAGTCAAGTCAAGTCAAGTTTATTTGTATAGCGCTTTTCACAACAGACATTGTCTCAAAGCAGCTTTTCAGAAATCAACAGTTAAGGTGAATGGTGTGCATTTATCCCTGATGAGTAAGCCGTGGCAACTGTGGCAAGGAAAAACTCCCCTAGATGTTATGAGGAAGAAACCTTGAGAGGAACCAGACTCAAAAGGGGAACCCATCCTCATTTGGGTGACATCAAGAGTGTGATCATAAATCTTTCAACAGTACAGAACACTGGAGAGTGGGAACTAACATGAGTACTGGAGTATAAGATTATAAGTGATGTTCTTTCTGCAGTCTTATACAGTCTTTATGGTTAGTAGCTCCTAGTTTTATGAGCTCAACATTTGTGATCATCACAGATCCAGCATCAGCTTCACCATGACAGAGCCTTTAAACACTCCAGGAGGTCCAATGTCAAAACTCCACACATGTAGTGGGATCCAGTTGGCACTGGTACGTCTCAAGATGGTTCGGGATGTTTGCGAGTTCGGCATCTACTTCTTCAAAGGTCCGTAATCATCACGAGGTGGGAGGTGACTGGAGCTGGAGGAACCTCAGGATGCTTCGGGATGGGGAGAGAAAGAGAAGCAGTGGAGAGAAATTAGCGTAGCTGCTGTTCATGATATTAACAGCACAAGTTGATAATGTGCAGGTGATCAGATGTTCTGGAGCACAAGGTTATGATGTGAGACGTATGTTATGTGTAGGCTTTGCTTAAAAGATATGTTTTTAATCTGCACTTAAACTGGGTGAGTGTGTCTGAGCCCCGAACACTGTCAGGAAGACTATTCCAGAGTTTAGGAGCTAAATGTGAAAATGCTCTACCGCCTTCAGTGGACTTTGCTATTCTAGGAACTACTAGAAGTCCAGAGTTTTGAGATCTCAGGGAGCTTGGCGGATTGTAGCGTGTTAAAAGACTAGATAGGTACGTGGGAGCCGAACCATTTAGTGCTTTAAAAGTAAGAAGTAATAGTTTGTAGTCTATTCTAAACTTAACAGGAAGCCAGTGCAGGGATGATAAGATTGGGGTTATGTGATCATATTTTCTTTATCTAGTAAGAACTCTGGCTGCTGCATTCTGAACTAACTGAAGCTTGTTTAATAATGACGCAAGACATCCACCTAGTAATGCATTACAGTAGTCTATTCTGGAGGTCATGAACGCATGGACGAGCTTCTCTGCATCAGATATAGATAACATTTTTCTTAACTTAGAAATATTTCTGGTATGTCTTTTATATCTTCAAGTACACTGCAAAATCTAGTGGAACATCTGTCCAGAACAGGTGGAGGTTATACTTATAGCAAATATGGACCTAAATGTGGAATGGGATTCAAAAAGCATATAAAAATCTTATGTTTAAGTGTCAACAAAATGTTGTCCATGTACTGTATGTATGTATGTATGTATGTATGTATGTATGTATGTATGTCTCTATGTATGTCTCTATCTATCTATCTATCTATCTATCTATCTATCTATCTATCTATCTATCTATCTATCTATCTATCTATCTATCTATCTATCTATCTATCTATCTATCTATCTATCTATCTATCACTTCTAACTACAGTTTTTATACAGGGCCAGATATATATAGCATGTAGGTTATAAGAACAGGGTGAAAATTAAAAATAGGAAGAAGTCAATAAGACAGACTGACAGACAGACAAGCATACAGGCTTAGACAGACAGACAGACAGACAGACAGACAGACAGACAGACAGACAGACAGACAGACAGACAGATAGATAGATAGATAGATAGATAGATAGATAGATAGATAGATAGATAGATAGATACATAGATACATACATACATACATACATACATACATACATACATACATACATACAGTATAGATTTTTAAAACAAAGCATTTTCTACACTACATTTGTAAATACTATATAGGCATCTGCCAAGCACAACATTTCTAATGCCTACATTTAGTCATTTTGGAAACAACAAAGAGAGAGAGAGCCACTGAGACTGAGAGAGAGATAGAGAGGCGGAGAGAAGTCGCAAAGTGTAAGAGGAGAGAGAAGACAAGGAAAGATCAATACATTTAGATAGGGCAACAAACAGAAAATTGTAAGTATTCATTCCTATTTGGAATTTCAACACACCACTATGGCATTCTCACACCTCACTATAACACTTTTACATTTTACTACAGCACAGTGAGTATGTATGTATGGTATCTGTCATTAACCATATGATGCTCATAAATCAGTGTTTTTCATTCTGATTCCTTTACCAAATACAGAGCACGATTCAGGCAAGTTTCACTATGACATCCGCTGCCTTTTACAAATATTATAACACCGTGTTTGTGCTTCTGTAAGTGTATCTCTATCTGTGAATAGTTGAGTAAATCAATGCATATAAACAGGAACTTGTAGATATCTAATTTGTTTATCCACTGTGCATAAAGGTGTGTGTGTGTGTGTGTGTGTGTGTGTGTGTGTGTGTGTGTGTGTGTGTGTGTGTGTGTGTGTGTGTGAGAGAAAGATAGAGAGAGAGAGAGAGAGAGAGATAGAGAGAGAGAGAGAGAGAGAGAGAGAGAGAGAGAGAGAGAGAGAGAGAGAGAGAGAGAGAGAGAGAGTGAGGGTGAGTTAAAGCAAAGAACATACTTTGAAAAGATTGAAAACATTCTCTCGGACATTGAAAAGAACATTCTTTTGTGTGAACTCATGACTTGGAGGCTTTACACCAAAACAAAATGAGGACAGAAACGAGAGAGAGAGAGAGAGAGAGAGAGAGAGATGGAACAGCTGCAACTGATTTCTATTTATTGCAGAGCAAAATAAAAAGAAGCAAATAAATAAATAGAAGTTCTTCACATCTTTTAAGTGTTTTTTTATGTGCTGTATTAGATAGGAGTTGATGTAGGGTGAGGAGGCCTGAGATGCAGTCAGTGTTTCAATTCATTCCAAAGGTGTTTTATAGGGTTGAGTTTCGGAGTTCCATAGCAGGCCACTTAAGATCTTCCACACCCACCCATGTAACTTATATGTTCATACAGCTGGCTTTGTACACAGGGGCATTGTCATGCTGGAACAGGTTTGGGTCTCCTAGTTCAAGTGATGAGGAAATTCAATGCTTACTTTGAGGTAACAGTTTGGGGAAGAACCACGTATGGCTGCAAAAGTCAGGTGTCGATACTTTTGTCCATATCATGTTTCTGTATACAAAATCTGTACATGTTATCCTGACTGCATAGAATTAAGTACTTTTGTCTTTATGGTTTATGTTGTATAACTACATCAGAAAAGCATTAAATACAACCAACTCCATTTTAATGAGTATGTTTAAACAGGAAGTCAACAGTTGTTTACTCCTGTTTTTTTCCCCATAGATCCCATACCACGCTGAGAGATGGCCTGCTACCCAAGCGTTGTGTTTCTGTACTGTTTCTGTGGTAACGGTCCAAATTGCACAACACAAACCAATTATACTGACTGGTGTTCACAAAGGATTATTTGTTCTCCTCACTGTTGGTGCAAATTTGTATTTTTTCCCCCTCATTGCAGGGCTTGTTGCTGTTTGCGCACAACCAGCAGGTAGGACAAAAGCGTTTCTGATTAAATAATCTAATGTGATCTACACTGATTGGGCTGTCTGTTTAATTGTTGCTAAGACATCTAATTTATAATAATTTATTCTTTTTTATTTTTTCAGAAACAAAGAAACCATCTACAGAAGTGCCAAAAGGTTAGTGTCATTGTTTATATAGATCCAGATCAAGGATTGGAGACAGAGATTGTGAGAGTCACCAGTGTGATAATGTCTGGTTTCTTGTAGACTGTCGAGAGGAAACGTACCTCTGCACTAGGATGTATTCTGTCCATCAGCCTACGAAGATGTGCCTCCACACCACGTGCATTTATGGGTATCTTAGACACACGCTTGTTGCTTTATGAAATTTTTTATGGTCCATTCTGCTACCGAATTTATTTTTAAATATTACTTTTGTTTCCTTTTCACAAAAGTGCAGCTGTATTATGTCCATATACATTTGCATCTTATCTTTTAACATTTATTCAGAGAGAGATAAACATGTCAACAGTCAACAGTAAAAATAAGAATAAAAAATGCACCCATGGAATCTGCAAGATTCTGGTCATCTTGAATTTAGTTTCACAAACCAGACCATCAGCTCCATAAAGGTCTGCTTGATTTAATCAATCGATACGGGCAATTACTAAATTTTCAATCGAAAAGGCATTTGGATTGCCAATTAAAACTAACTATTGACAACTTTAAATGGATGGTTTTCCTGTTTATATGATGTCTACAAAATAAAAATAATTAATCCAAGTCAAAAACTAAATACAAGTTAACTTGGGTCAGACTTGGACAAGAATCCAATCTGTGAAAGTAATAACATTATATCAACATGGATTAATAGAAAAATACATGCAAATATTGAATTAGATTCATCACAGCAAAAACATACGTTTCTTATTTAGATACAAATCGAGAAAAGGTGGGGCTAAGAAGGAAGCCCACTGACTACAAAATTAAAAGGGAAGCACAAAGACTAAAACATCACATGTAACATTTGTGTGACCTATATGTACTTGTCATTCTGTTTACACTGGTAGAAGGTATATTTTGGTTGTGGGTCTTTTTAGGATGCTGGTCTGATGGCCAGGAAATTGAACTCCAGTCTTTCAAATAACAGGTGGAGAAACTGTCCACTATTCTAACAACAAATTCAGCTGAACATTGTGAGTGCAGACTCCAGCAGCAGTGCGGTGTACTCAGAGGTCTCTGACTGGAACATAAGACTTTGTAACCAAAGAACCTATTTCCCAATATCCAAGAAACAGGTCTTAAGAAAAGTGTTGTCAATCATGATTAACAGGTATAGAAGAGGGAAGCTTTCTTTGCTCTCTCAGTTGTTCTTCTATACACCATCTTGGCTTGTATCAAACATGTCCACAGTGAAATACGTTGTATTAGATTTTCATTCTGTCTCTTGTAGTTTTCGTCGTGTCTATCGAATCAACAAGGAGCTCTGTGTGAGGACTGTGTGTCCACAGGAGGAGTTACTGAAAGGTGGGACAAATAATCATTGTCTTCTGTTGAGCAGAAAAAGGAATAATAGTGTTTTTTATACAGTAATATGTGTATTGCTTGCTGATACCCAGACGAAATCTGCTATAGCAATATATGCGAAGCATATATATATATATATATATATATATATGTATGTATGTATGTATGTATATGTATGTATGTATATATATATATATATATATATATATATATATATATATATATATATATATATATATATATATATATATATATATATATATATATATATAGCATACATGCTCTTGTTTGGATTTCACAGTTAAATATATGTCAGGTACTTGTGCCCATTTTTATATATGTAACATTTATTTTCCCAAATACACATACGTATGACATGACATGTATATGTCATGTCCATATATGGGTAAAGGATGTTTATCCTTGTTTTTATAACACACACACACACACACACACACACACACACACACACACACACACACACACACACACACACACACATTGTGCTTGTGTAATACATAAAATG
The DNA here is from genome assembly GCF_946808225.1 of Silurus aristotelis. NCBI lineage: Eukaryota > Metazoa > Chordata > Actinopteri > Siluriformes > Siluridae > Silurus > Silurus aristotelis. The sequence goes on from NC_139574.1 coordinate 31,699,283, forward strand.
TACCCTTTTCAAATAACTTATTGTTACTTACTTTATATAACTACCTTTCATTTATTTAAATAATTTTATTTAAATGGTCAAAAACGTTTAATTTTCAAACATTTATTGTTGGTTCACAATTGCATCTGGAGTAAAAAAAAAAAAAAAAAAAAAAGCAGCAGGACATAATGCAATACTTAAATTAATTCAATTGTTTAAATCCTGTGTGACAACAAGTAACAGGGATCAGCAAAAAATCAAATCTAGCATAAACATAATGTAACAAAACTGTAACATTGAAATATTAAACATTATTTTCACATTTTCAACATAGCGATTTCATTGCAAGGTAATGAATTAGTACTTTCTCCTGATCTGGAATTTAAAACACTCGATTTTTTTAATTTATTGTCCCAAACTGGACTCAATAATGTCACTTTTAAAACTCATATATCTAAAAGTAAAAAAAAAGAGAGAAAACAACGTATATTTAAATATACCCTTTCACAAAGTATTACATAAATAAAGTTAAGTATTGTCCAAAAAAAAAAAAAGAACGAAAAAACATACCGTGATTTAGTTATTCTCCCAAACCGGACTTAAAAATGCAAAAATGTGAAACACTAATGAGGTCTGTGAAATAGTACAAATATATAATAGATATATTTTTTGTGAGAAAAAAAAAATGCATGATAATGCATGTTTCACTTCATGTACAAAATTGGTTTTAACATGAAATTAAACCTTTACAAAACTCTTGGGGGGGTGGTAGCTCAATCATTAAGGCATTGGACTTTGGATCAGAAGGTCTCAGGTTCAAATCCCACCACCACCAAACTGCCACTGCTGGGCCCTTAAACAAGGCCCTAAACCTCTCCTCTGCTTAGTTGTAAGTCGCTCTGGATGAGGGCCAATTGCCTTAAAGGATTTATATATATATATATATATATATATATATATATATATATATATATATATATATATATATATATATATGGCTATATATCAGATTTCTGTATGGGATACCTCTGAGAAGCATATATATATGCTAAAATATAATTTTCTAGAGCACAGTTACCTTCAGAATTATTGGTACCTTTGGTGCATTTATAGTAAACATGGGTATCTTCCACTAAAAATTCAACAGAAATGTAAAAACAAAGATGAAAATCATGTTTATCTTCATAAATGTACATAAAAAGACTATGACTATATGTTAAAGTTTGGAAGCACCTGGCCATCACTCCAAAGCTGTGTGGACTTTTCCCAAACTGCTCCACTGAGCACCTTACGTGGTCAATTAGAACGATGACTGTCTCCTCACCTAACATTCTAACCTTACTAAATCTCTTATGGATGAATGAGCACAGATTTACACAGTCACACTCCAAAGTCTATTGGAAAGCCTTTACTGGAAGAGTGGATAAAATTGTAAAATCAGAAAAAAGATAATGTGGCATAGAGTGTAAAAAAAAGAAAAAGTGTTATAGTGTGGTGTCCACAAAGCTTTTGCTCATATAGTGACTATCCACTGATAATATTAAAGAAAGTTATATAGAGGATAATAGAGGAAGCAAATATATTTGACTCACAATAATTTCAGAGTCCAAAATTTGGGAAATTTGTAAACTCTGTGTCAGGGTAGCTTCAACATCTACAACCACAGTTCTAAAAATGTTGGGACAGTGTGTGAAATAGAAATAAAACCAGAATGCAATGATTTGCAAATCTCAAACATATTTTATTCACAGTACAATTTAGAAAACATTGAATGTTTAAATGAGGAAAGTAATTTTGTATTTGATGGCAGCAACACATCTCCAGTAAGTGTGGCAGGACCATGTTTTTTGAAAATAGTTGGTATACATCTGGGAATCGATGAGTCCAGTTGCTGGAATATTGGAAGATAAGTATTGTCTCTTTTGTCTTTGCTACAGGATTTTAGCTGCACAACAATCCTGGCTCTTCTTCCTTATGTGCCATATGTTTTCAAATGTTTGTTCAACACTCTTTTACTAGGAAGCTATGATGTTGTAGTAGATGCAGTATACAATTTAGCATTATCTGGCAGAAATACGCAAGGCCTTCCTTGAGCATATGTGGAAAGCATATGTTGCTTTAAAACCTGTGAATACCTTTCAGCAATAATGGTGCCTTTCCAAATGGAAAAAACTGCCCATTCAGAGGGTGCTAATGCTAATGCGCTAATGACGTAGGAGATGCAGGCTTCTGAAGTGTGTGCTGATAAAAAGCTAGATGGTCCCTCTGCTCTTTTGTCCATGGTTTGTGAGAAAACATTTGAACTTTAATTTGACTGATTAAAAACAGCTTTCCACTTTGTATCAGGCCATTTGAAATTAGTTTTGCCACAGAGAAGAAGTGGCATTTCTGGATCATGTTCACATTTGGCTTCTTCTTTGTAGAACATTAACCTGCATTTGTGGATCACATGGCAAACTGGGTTCACAGACAATGGACAGTGATTTTCTTTACAGAATTATGCCTTTTTTTTAAAAGCAGTGCTGCCTGAGGGCAGAATAATCAAAGATTACAGGCATTCAATGTTGATATTTAGCTCTTGTTTCTTACAAACAGAGATTTCTCCAGATTCTCTGAAACTTTTGACGATATTATGTACTGTAGATGATGAGATATTTAAAATCTCTGCAATTTTATGTTGAGAAACATGTTTACATCTAAGAGACTCTTTACTTCTTTTCCTCTCGAGGATACTCTTTTTATACCCAGTCACCTTACTGACCTGTTGTCAATTAACCCCATTAGTCGAATTGTTCCTCTGGTTGATTTTTATTAGTAACATTTACTTTTCCAACCTTTGTGTTGCTCCATCTAAATTTTTTATGAATTTTTTTTTTTAAGTTTCCTCAAATTGTACATATCCTCAATTCAAACATTTGATATGTTTTCTCTGTTAAATTGTTGAATAAAACATCTGTTTATGAGATTTGCAAATAGTTGTATTCTGTCTATGTACATTTGACATTTTAACCAAATCTTTTTGGGCCTGGGGTTGTAAAATTACACATCATATACCTGCCAATAAACTTTTTGTCAAGCATGCACTCTAACCAGATTGGTTAAATAAAAAGCACTATTTAACAACAAATACACAAATACATTTTGGCATCTGTTAGGAGGTGAGGCTTTACTTAAAAAGCATATCATGGAGTGCAGTAAGGTGTTTTACAGGAAAATTCAAAAGCAGCTCTCCTCACAGCAAAATCCAGGGGGACAATGAATTCCAATATACAATTCGATCTAAACAAAACATTTGTATTCACTTATTCAGATATTGTGTAATTTGTTATAAAAACATAAAAAAAAAACAAGACAAAGTACTAAAAGCAGGGCTATAAGTAATTGTGACGTACATGTTTTATTCTCCTACAAGAAATTTTATTCAATTAAAGATTAGGAGATTTATTCATAAGAATAAACATTATATCTGCAGATTTCCTAAGTGCCTCTGAGTGTAAATTTCCAATGTTCCTATTTTTGTTGCTAAATATCCAACCCCACCCTTCTTCTTTTCCCTCTAGCGGAACTATGCAGAGAGAAATCTGGCTGGCCCAAACGACTTCAGCGGTCAACCAAAGAAAATGATGACTTCCTTGTAAAACCAGAACATGGCAACCTCTGACAAACACAGAGGCATAAGGCTGTGCAGGATTGATGGACAGACAACTCATTTAAACAAACACAACTAAACATTTGCATAACATGTTTTTATTTTGAACTTCATGTTTTTGAACTCTGTGTGCTTTTTAACTGGTTTTCATGTTCTTTCATTACTGCATGATCATTTCTCACTACAAGCTGGGGTACATACAGTGGGGTCCAAAAGTCTCAGTAAATCGAATCGAATCAAATCAAATGGTTTATACCTTTATTACTTTCTGCTTAAGTCGAAATAAAGTGACCGTTAAGTATCTAAAATATTGGATTTTTAAGATTCTACACTATTTCTATTCTATGTTAAATGTTTTCTACAAAAGGTCCAATTTTTCTCAGGTCTAATCTCTTTTTTTTCTGAAGTGTGTGATCAGACACCAGATTGCATGGATCATAAGATTTTTGCACAAACTTGTGAAAACTAACAGATGCTCGGGACCCCACTGTGTACATATATTTTTGCTAAATATATCCACATTATTCATGTTCTCAATAGCTTATAACTATATTTTTAATATACTGTAGCTCAGTGTAAGCAATAATTTGAATACTTGTATACCAAAAAGATTTCCTTTTATAGCAACCATTTCTTCTTTAATGATATTAAAGCAATAATTCAAGTCCGAATGGCTTCTATCCCATTTTTCAACTTTATGTTTATTACATTGATTTTTTTTATATATTTAAACAAATACAACATAGTGTTTTGAGATTATACATATTCGCTTTATATGACTAGAATGAACACACACTATGCATAAAAAATAAAAAAAAAATCTGCATCCTGCTAATAGCAGTAACATATATAAAGTAACGCTAATTCACCTCAGAATTCAGAAATAAACGTCATCACAGTTACAGTCACATAAAATATCTCGGTTATCTATACTGCACACTAGAACACTGCAATCTGCCGTGTGAGACACGCGTTCGCATATGTACAATCTCTTAAAGTATTTCAAAATTGGTCTAGCCACAAAAAAAAAAAAAAGTGTGCTGTCGCAAAGGCATCAGGACTTGTTGATCTCTGATTTCGGTATGATGGCGTCTGTCTGAATATTGCTGCTTGGACAGATCAGGCTTTATTCGAGTCATTCCACATCTTAGTACAGATTACAGAAAGCAAAAGGTGTCAGGTGCAGTACTGACACCTGAAATCTTTCTCAGTGCTTTCACATAAACGAACGAATGCCTGATTTGTTAACAATTGCATATCGTCAGGAAAAAAAGAGCACTGATCTGATTGCTGGAAAACAAAAAAAAGCAGTGCTGTACCATAATCAATTCACATTACTATATTTGTTGTTGTTGATGCTGCTATATTTATTTTTTTGCATTTTCACCACCAGAGGGCGACACAACCCTTTCAATTGCGCTATACACCTTCTAGGGCAACTCGAGATTGTCCCAGAAGTTCAACATCTTGTTCCTGGTAAAGGTAAACACTTTTTCCAAATATACACATAAATATATTCTTCTTCTTCTTGAGGCTATCATGTCTCTGAATCCAGAATACATAAATAAATAAAATACATAAGCTTTTGACCAAATATTTATGTGGACGTCATGATTAATAACAAAACGGCGCAAAAAAAAAAAAGGACAGAGGACGAGTGTGTGGGTGTGTGGAAGAGAGAGGGAGAGATAAAGGGATACAGGTAATCTAGAGTGATAGCTTCCATGTGTGACAAGTAGGAGGAGGGAGACAATGAAGTAAGCAGCGGAATAACATTCTCAGAACTGGACCCAGTCTGTGGAAGCACAATCCGGCTTGGAGGGCTGAGAAGATAAACTGAGAGAAGGAGAGAGAGAGAGAGAAGGGGGGGGGGGGAGAGAGAGAGAGAGAGAGAGAGAGACATTTATTCATCTAAACACCTAACTCATCAACCTTATCTCTGTTCATACACATACAGTGACTTGTACTTATAAAGCAATGGCCAGAAACCATTTATTTCTTAGCAATAATAATAATAATAATAATAATAATAATAATAGATCGCACCAACTGCCATTAGAATACACAAAAGACACATGCCACATAATCTAGTGGAAAGCCTTCCTAAAAAAAATTTCATGGTAACAGCAAAGGAGACTTAAAATGCCTATTTAAAAGGCTATTTATCAAATCACAACATATTCTATTAATTTATTTACTTATTGTTTGTTTTTTAAGATTGCGGGTTTCTGTCTGGTCCGATTTTAACCGATTGAATGATTTACAATCTCTGTTATAGTGTGTATGTGTATATATCTGTATATATAGATCCAGTTATAGCATAACTCCCATGATTGGTTGTTTTTGTTGTTATTGTTGTCACTGAAATATGTACAGCATTGAAGTGATAAATGAAACGAGAAACTGGCTGAAGCTTGTCTCCGAGTCTACATGGCCACCAGACAGCGTCAAACAAGTCATATTTACATTATACATGTACATGGAGTCTGTGTCACGATCCCTCAAAGGTGCTGCTTTACCTGTCGGATGTAAAATCTCCCCATAGGTCCGCGTTCGTGTTAGGAGGATTCGGCTGGACCAGAGTGTTAGAGTCATTGCTGTCAAGGTCCAGCAAACAACCTGAGGAGAGAAACAAACAATAGTACTGAATAATACTCAGATTATAGGTCATATCAGACTATACAAAACGGTCCATGATATAAAAGTGGGGAACAAAAAAATCACTTTATATGACAACACTAATCTCAAATAAATAAATAAATAAATAAATAAATAATAATAATCGTATAAGTTCACATTGAATTCGTATCGATACCTTTGCTGTGAAACCATTACATTCGTTCGACTGGTATTTAAATATTATACATTATAACATGATCTAAATTTGAATACACACGTTTCCTGGATCGGACCTAAACAGACAGCATTATGAAGAACAAGCAGCTATTAAAGTCTGCCTGGAAAACAGTTCAGGATAAATCAGTAGATCAGGGATCCCAAACTCTGACCATTCTGTGGAGGTTCAGTCAGGGATCCTTTTAAAACTGTAATAATATCTAGTAATTCACAACTTACCTATGTCTCTACCGCTCGTTGGCGGTTCTGTATTGTTATTGGTGGAGGAGACTGAAGGAGGAGGAGCGATTTTGCCACTTGGTGGTGGCGGAAGCAGTCCAAGGCCACCTGTACTTTGTGGACGGGACTTGTCTCTCTTTTTACTTTGCTAAAATATAATAAAATGGAATAGTGTTAATCAATAAACAATATTCTGTTTTGAAAGACTCCTTGCTGTGAACTTTTTTTTTTTTTTATCTTATAATAAGCAGCACAATTAAGCTTTATTACAAGCAGCAGCATTCAGCATAATCACTTAATGCATGTAAAATCGAAAATTTAAAGAATTTACCCCAATGTTAAGAGTGATGGTCTGGCCTTCTTTAAAACCCAAATCTAATTTAGGGCCCAAGTCTGGGGTTTGAGCCTGCTTACTAAACTCATTATCCTGCTTTACCCATCTGAGAGAGAAAGAGAGATGATTAGAGAGAGCCATATTGACCCAATTGGTTATAAAATCAGAATGATATCAGCACATACTTGAAATGATCCTGCAAAGCCACGTTGAAATCGAACGCATCTCCCCGGTCACCAAATCCGATGCCAATAAAAGCACTACGACCTGCAAAAAAAAAAAAGTGGATGGAGGAGATTTGTCGTCTAATTCTGAGAGATGATATTTCAATCAGATTGAAAATATAAAACGCTGTGTCACTCACCGCTGTCATCTTGAATCCTAAGAACAAAGTAGCGGCTTGAGTCACTTACAGTTTCGATTGCAATACCAGGATACTGTTCCACCGGGGCTTGAGCAAACAGCTCCCCTACAGGACGGGATGGAACAGCATTAGCTAGCAGAACCTCACTCGACTCTTGCCGCGAAACGAGAATGAGGGAAAGAAAAAAAGAAAGAAAGAAAGAAAGACCTATATATATATTTATTTTTTTATTTTTTTAATCAATCAATAAATAAAAGGTATGTACAAAATGATGTGTTCAATTAGAAGAATAGGAGAGCATATGGATTTCCATTATGGCTAGATCAATTAATAGATATAAAAATACATATATTTTATTTTCTAAAAGAAAATAAAAAAATGTCACCTGTTAGGAAAAAAGTTCTATACATGGCAAAAACACTTTATCTTCTGGTTCAGTTTCATAATGAGAATTTCTCTGTGATATACCGTATTTTTTGGACTATAAGCCGCTACTTTTTTCCCACGTTTTGAACCCCGCGGCTTAAACAACGAAGCGGCTTATTCCTGGGTTTTTCCCGGTTTCACAAACTTCAAGCTAAAAAACTGAACCCCATAACATTAGACCAATGAAATTTCCGAACGGAAATGAAAAAACGCACCTCACCTGTGTTCTGAGCTGCACGGCATCGGGAGAAAAATGTTTTTTTAAACGCACGACGATGCCAAAAGATAAACTCCCAAGAGAAATAGTTGTGAAAGGAAGGAGGAAGACAGTGAACAATGACTTTCTTGGTAGGCTTCTGTTTAGATACAAGCCGTTGTAACGCGTTGAGTCTGGGTGAAGGGAGAGCTCGCTAACTCCAGTTGCAACAGAAATCATATAAGCACAGACAGGTTTCCAAAACTCATGCTTTTTTATTTTTCTTGTCAACAGCGTTACGGGTTAGTCAAAGAAACTTAGAAATGAGCATCAAAAAATAATTAGGACATAATCCTCGTCTTGCACACACGCAGTAATAGCGGAAAAATGCGGCGGCAGGCTATTCCCAAAATACCGCTATGCTCCTAAAGGAAGCGCAACATATTTCACCCGTTACACCATGTAACAGACACTGTCTTTCGGTAAAGCCTGTGTAAAGTTCATTAGTTTCAGTGTAGACACCTGCGGCTTATAGACAGGTGCGCCTTATTTATGTTCAAAATAAAAATATTTGTCAAATTTAGTGGGTGCGGCTAATATATGGGTGCGCCTTATAGTCCGGAAATTACGGTACTTTACAATAAAATGCACACGTCTTTTCAAAGACCAATCGATGAGAAAAATCAGTGACCTCTCTTGTGAATTATTTCACCCACAGAACATTTGTCTGGAGCATCTAGGATGTGAAAATACTCACAGAAAAAAAATCAGGAGATGTTCATCTACATGTCTCGAGTTTCTGCTATAATTATTAATATTCCTTTCGTATGGGGTTCTGATGTGATGACATTAAATTCATGACAATTGCAGGTATTGTCACCTGGATGTACAAAATGTTTCCATTGATTCATAGCCACAGAGTTTACCTTAAAAACAACAATAAAATCGTTCCCTTTGGGATTTCCCAAATTGGAAAAGCCATGAGTGAAAAAACAAGCTGAACTTAAGAAATCATATGTGCAAAAACTTATGATTCTATAGCTTGTATAACCACCTTTAGCATTTATAACGATAAGTAATCTCATGTTTTGTATGAATTGATCAGTTCCTGTCTTTGAGCATTGCACATTCTGACCTTGGAGTGAATTTGCTGAGACGTCTACTCTTGGGAAAAATCGAGAAACTGTCTAGAATGTTTTCCACTTGTGAATGATCTTCCCCCCTGTAGAATGATGAGCTTTAAATTGTTAGGAAAAGGCCTTATAACCCTTCCCAGATTGATTAACAGCAACACACAGCTAAATGACAAATAAACTGCTAAAACTTTGGCTTTTATAAAGATGGTCACACTTGCTGATGAATAATTAATCAAGGGCATTGGATTAGTGGCATCTGGCTGCTACTGAACCTCTTAATTCCTATAAAAGCAGTAAGGGCATACTTAGTTTTTCCACACATAAATTTTTCCAGTTTGCCTTCATTTTTGCAAAAACAGGGTGTAATACGCGTTTGCCGTTCATCTGATTCGATATTTGGACACATGGCATGTGTATGAGCCGAGGCTCTGATATCAATCACTAATTTTAAGGTACACTATATGGACACCTGACCAGAAGATTCATGAATGAATGAAGCTGGTGATGGTGAAGACGACACCATTGCAGAAACAGAACAGAATTCATGTTTGGATTCTTGAATGGCTTAATATCTATATTTGAAACCAGCAAAAATGTTTGCAAAAAAACCAATAAGCTGTATCCTTGTTTGTGAAAATAAGAACAACAAATGAACAAATCCTAAACAGACTATAAATACGTTATTTACTCACATGTGTGACGTCTTAACCTATGTACATCATGTCTTTGTTTCAGGATCATTCCTGATTTTTCGCTTTGCCAAATCCATGTTCGTGTTAGTTTTGGGCCTATTAACCTGCCCTGACTGTGTGTGTGTGTGTGTGTGTGTGTGTGTGTGTGTGTGTGTGTGTGTGTGCACGCGTGCACTGCTATTGGGCACTTTGTCTTGCTCTGACCTGAGATCTTATCCTCTAGTTTAATATAGGCCATTTTCCCCCTGGCCGTCACTCTCATTCGGCCTGTCCAGTCAGGAGCGTCTAACTTCCAATCAGCTGCCCTGCAACAAACAAACAAGATGATTATGTGCATTTGCATTATTAATTACACACACACTTCAATGTAAGCGAAGAGCAAGAATAGTTGAGTTAATAGGAAGATATCGCAAATGCAAATGTCACGAAAAATTAAGATAATCTAATAACAGATACTTTATAAATGTACTTAAGTCCAGTAATACTAAATACTTTGTTACTGTCTGCAACTGGTCGAAACTATTTCCCCTCTATCCTTGTCAAATAACAGACTAGCAAGTTCAGATGTAAGCCCAGCAAGGTATTTATACTCGTCATATACAAAAAAAAAAAAAAAAAAAAAAAAAAAGCTGCAGCAGAGCTGATAAACGTGTAAAACAAAACTGGCCATGGTTGAGTGACTCGTTTTAATCACATGACCCAGCACGACTTCTGCACCAGATCATCAGGAGTGGTTTTACCAAATCAGACACGTTTATGTAAATGATTTAACTGAAGGAAACTCATCAGACCAGTAAAGATATGAGTTGAGAAAGAGGACAGTTTCTAGACTAATTTATAGATGTGTTTTTTTTTTTTTACCCTCTCTGACCGGACAGTACGGCTTTTTTTCTTTTTTTTTTTAAAGCCAGCAATGAAAACAGAACATTTAAAGATGAATGGTCAGAAAAGTATGTGTTTACTCTCTTCACATAAATGGAAAATAGACACGTGTCATCTGTTGCACAAGAAAGCAAAACATCACACCAATTTAGATTTGTCTTATTTATAGCCATAAATAGTTTGAATGTTTTAAAAATAGTAACTGATTTCATCATTCAGTCATGCTAATTATTTATTCTGACCTTGTTTCTTGACCCATTGTCTCTAATCGTACCTTAATACATTCGAGCTGAATACCCCTGGACTAGCTATGAGCTCACAGAGTGATGTCGGCTTGAACTTTCTGGCTTGTAGGCTGTTTGTTTCTCAAAGGTGTCACTGTGGCATATAAAAACCCCAGCAACACAACAGGGCTTAATAGAGACTTGTACCACACATACCATACAAACAACTCAATGTTACTGCTGTGATCAGAACAACACTTAGACCAGTAGTTGCCTGAAGGTGGTCTCTTTCCAATAACCAAAAACAGAAGTGGCTTAAAAAAATGAACAAACAAAGCAAACAAATATCCAATTAAACCATAACATGCTGCTGAATGCAATAATCTGAAAAGTGTATAAACAGCACATCACTGATTGGAAATCATTCACTGCTGAGGAAACATTAGATTCCAACAAATGGTTCCACTTTGGGAACCATGATGGGCATGTAATTATTAGGAACAGATCTAATACAATAGCTTAGGACTTCAATTGGCATGACTAGTTTTGGACTACAGCATCCATCATTGCACAGATGACAACCTCAACAATGATTAAACTTTAATGAATGGATATATGGTGCCATGCAGATAAGGATGGGTTCCCTTTTGAGTCTGGTTCCTCTCAAAGTTTATTTCTAACATCACCATTATAATCATTGGTTTGTGCATCATATATACTGTATATACAAACTATATTTTATAAAGTAAAACTCTTCCCACTCTTTTGGGAAGATGTTCCACTAGATTTTGGAGTGTGCTTATGGATATTTGTGTTCATCAGCCACAAGGGTGTTACTAAAGGCAGGTACTGATGTAGGTGAGGAGATCTGGGGTGCAGTCAACATTTCAATTCATCCCCAAGGTGTTCAGTAGGGATGAGATCAGAGCTCTATAGCAGGCCACTTAAGATCTTCCTCTCCAAAGCATGTAAACCAGATCTAAGGATGTCCAATTGAGTGCCTTCAGCTTTGTGGTAACCACATAAAGCAGAGAGGCCAGGTGACCCAATACTTTTAGAAATATAGTGTGTATGTATGTATGTATGTATGTATGTAGGTATGTAGGTAAGTAGATAGATTAGATTAGAGAGAGAGAGAGAGAGAGAGAGAGAGAGAGAGAGAGAGAGAGAGAGAGAGAGAGAGAGAGAGAGAGAAGGACAGAAGGGGGGGCAGGAGGAGGGCGAGCACGAAGGGAAGTTGGCGGGATCCCTGACTGTATAAGGTTTAGGAACACAGGCTGTAAAGTTTGTGTCGTAATAAATTAGCTTTTTATATTGAAATCTTGAGAACATTAAATCTGTACACATATACAAAAAAGAAAAAGAAACATAGATATGCATGACGTCTTACGGGATAATATTGGGATGATTAATATGTCAGGATGAAAGAGAGAGAGAGAGAGAGAGAGAGAGAGAGAGAGAGAGAGAGAGAGAGAGAGAGAGCACATATGTTGTCCTAGCTGAAATGAGGAACTCATCAAAAGCAAACCATGTTTCATTTTATGGCTCATTTTCCGTCTGCTTTATCAGTGAGATATAACAGATGTCATGCTCTGATGCCCTTTGGGTTGATTGTGTCCAAGAATCATTTATTACTCAGCAATCAAAGCTGCTCTAGTTTTCTCCCTCAGCTCTCCCACGCGACTGCGGATGCGCCAATCATCATCCAGGAACCGGATTCAACCCAAACCCCGGCGTCCAGTCATTGTCCGGAACCGAGCTGACGTCAGCATATTAAGTATGAACGTAAACACGGTGTCTCAAACTATCCTTCAAACATCCTTTTAAACACACGCACGCACAGGGCATCGCTTAATGATTACGCACTCCAATAAAGCAAACAAACCGGTCATGAGTTTACTGAAATGAATCGCGGATGATGCAGATGATGATGATGATGATGATGATGATCTTGATCATGATGAATTCGCCATGCAGTCTAGGGTTTTTGATGACAGATGATGAGGCTGTGTGACGTCATAAAGTCAAACCATACCAAGCAACTAAGAATCACATTATTCCTATGGCAAGGATTTTTTATTTTTTTTTAAATCAATCCCACCTATGACAATCACTTTTCCCTTTTATTACGTAATAATTTGTATGACGTAATAGTTTGCAAAGGGCAGAAATCCTGTGTGAACGTGCACTACGGATTAGGAAAACGAGCGTAATGAACGGGAGCTGTGAGTGTGATGGTGATGGTGATGGTGGTGGTGGTGATGATGATGATGCGCGTCGGCTTGTGCACGCCGGTGGATAGGTGAGGGGACGTAACGCGGAGAGGACAGGAGGGACGGGAGGACACGCGACGGCACGGCAGGGTCACGGCTTTTTTTTTTTGGTTTTCCGTTTACCTGATGGCGCGGTTCGACGCTCGCGGCGGAATGCGGTACACGTTGACGTCGGGTTTGACACACAGGACCGACTCGTACTCCACCTCGGCCGCCATCTTGGATTGTTCATTCAGCCGCTGGTGTGTGCTGCAGCCTGCGCTCTCGGTCGGTGGTGGCGGTGGGGGCGCTTAACGGTTCCGTTCCCGTCGTAATACACCGAATATCCGCGCACTACTTACTGACTTCTTCTCCACGAAGAACACTCGGGTTTGTGTTGCGAAGGAGCTCTTTTTTTCAAAATACCTTACGACTGAAAAATAAATAAGTAAATAAATAAAAACACCGCACACACACACACGAGTCATATGAAAACGGTTTATTAGTAGTAGTTGGGGGGGGGGGGGGGGGACAGCACCTTTGAACCCCTGTATCAATACCAGTAATGCTATTCAGAAGTAAAAAAATAAAAATTAATGTTTCAGTGATTCAAGTCTCAGGAATTTCTTTTCTCATAACATTAGCACCATAATTCATTGTCAAGTAAACTCTTGGTCATTTAAAGCCCCAGCAGAGCGAAGCCATCCCTCAGGTCTTCACAGTCACTAGGCTGTAGAGACAAAAAGAGAGGTACACACAATCTGTGACACTTTTATAAATCCGAGAGTCGACTTATTATTATCAGATCTCTCCTCAATTATTCCTCCTTACCTGCAGTATTCGGTGAAGTTTCCGGGACAATCTGGTAGAGTTCTGGTGAAGGCCATCCCAAGCCTTGAACGCTCTTTGATTACGAGCCACAAAGGTTTGCCAACAGTAGAAAAAATCTGGAGAGAAGATATGGCACAGAGAGAAAGGTTTTATGATCACACGGTTGCATTCAACAGTTAGGGTTGAGGGTTAGGAATAAGCCCTCTGACTGTATTGTCCAGGCTCTTGAGTAACTGTTTAGGGCCATTAAAGAAGCACACACAACCCTTGAAAACCCAAAATGTACAGGTACACAGCTGCAGCACGAGCAAGGAAGGTGGTAGATGAGTGGTTCATGAATTGCTTATTGAACCTTAGATGGAAAGGCCATGAGTTCAAATCCCAGCAAACCCACAACTGCTTTAGTTATAAGTCACTGTGGATAAGGGGGTCTGCCAAATGCCGTAAATATATTATTACTCATTCTTATGTGATTTCTTTCATATTCATCTGAGAGCTTTTTAATGTTAACCAGTCCATTATCACTGTTTTCTGAGAAAATCATCCACGTGTGTCTTTAGCAACAAAAAGTTTAATTTTGATGTGTACACATAGCAAACCGATTCATTTAGCAAAGCGGTGCTAATTGAATCTTATCTGATGAGATGCCGAGGCCTCCGTCTCGGCCGTCATTGATCAAATAGATGTATAAAAGAGAATTCTACAAATGAATAGACTACTAAATAAATCTAATGGCAACATTATTCATGAAACTGCATGCATCGGTGGGAAAGATTATACTGACCGTATGTGATTATAAAAGCCTACTGAGAAACCTAATATATTACAACAATAACAGTAAATGGTATAATGTTTTTATTTTTTACCTTTATAGGTCATGACAGTCACTTGCACGCCAGCCCTTTGCAAGCATCGGAGTCCCTCACTCTCCTGACTGTCCTCCTGGTCACAGAAGTAAAGGCGTGAGACAAAGATGCGCAGCCGCAGGTTGGGCATCTGAGACATGAAGCGTGAAAGGCGATGGGCGCAGTTTGAACAGGGTGACCAGGAACAGAACCAAGTAATGGCATATGCCACCCGGACACCGTCCACACCAGAACCCAAGAAACCGGGGCACAGTACCCCAAGATAGCTCAGGAAAAGAAGCTGAGGGATGGAAAATGGAAGATTTGCATTATCTACTGTAATTATTATCAAATTTTTTTCTCATAATCCCATCATGTTATTAGCAATGCAATCAGAATCTTACTAGACTTACTAAAATTCCCAAATCCATATATGAAGATTGTTTTCATGGTACTGTGTGAATGTAGGTGTGAGTGCAGTCATTTCAAACTGACTTTATCTCATAATCTCTTTTTCTTTTGCAGTTGCATCTGTTCATACACATCTTACCTCCACATGGCAGCCAGAGCGATTGCGCAGGTGTCCAAAGTCGAAGGAGAGCGAGTCGGGACTGTTGCGTCTCTTAACAACAAAACAGAGGTAGGTCTCGTTTCTCCCACGTGCCCAGCGTACGTTCTTATAGTGATAAATAAACTTCCTCTGAGTCAGCAGCACACTACAACGAAAGAACAATGGGCCAAAATGTTTATTATTCAGCATGAGCAATGCCAGAATATACTATAATATGCTTATGTATTGTGGAAATTAGGTCCGAGGATATTCTCTATTTGAAAACATTCACTGTATGTCAAAGGTGGATTGAAATAATTGTTCTGTAAATGTAATGCATTTTAAAATATTTATACATATACTGTATATTTTCATAGTGAATTTGTAAATAATTGATATGTAATTGATACAATTAAAAATTATAATATTATATATAATTATAAATTATATAATTATATATAACAATAATAATGTATACACAGTATATCTATATAATGTCTTTTTTTTTACTTTAAATGTCTGGTGCAGTCAGGCATATAGGAAATGCTACAACAACAGTTATACATAGATATTCAGCTTGTGCTGTGCAAAGCTTCCCCATGCTCACACAAATACACACATCTATGCAAAAAAAACCCACCATATCTCGCATTCTCAGTTTCATCCTAATATTTGAAAAAAAAAAATAGCTTCAGTTTATTTCTATATCATGTATAACACAGACATATTTCTATACTTTAAAAAATCTAGGAATTTAAATATATATACATATATTTTGGAACACTCTATCAGCAGCAGGCTTTATGGGCTGTACATTTGCAGCATTTACAGTAGCTTTCTTAGTGTTATGGGATTTTTTTTTCTCACTCACCTGTCCAGCTTGCTCATCATTCCGAAAGATGAAACCAGCTCAGTGGTTGAGTCATGCAAAAATGAGTGAGAGTTTTGAAAGTGAAGAGGAGGAAGAAGGAGGTATAGAAAACGTGTGACATATTGATACAGTTGGTTGAAAGGGGGTCCCTGATTGGGTGATAACAGTTTTTAAACACAGTTGGGAGGGCTGAAGTTTATTCTAACTGACAATGTCAGAGAATCATATTAATAGCAGGTGCTATTTAAAGCGACATAGAAATCAGTTCTAACCTCATAAAACAACAAACATTGGGCAATAACTAGAGAATGAATATAAACATCTACACACCGCCCCTAAAGTGGAAGGTTTTTTTGTAATAAAAAAAAAATTCACCAATATTATCGGTTGAGTAAACCTTTTCCAACATCAGTGTTAAATTACTCATAAACGTATTAATTAATTGAAAAACAATCAAACATTTTAGGGACGAATGAATAAATTAACTTCTGGTTGCCCGAGTGTGCGAATTCTTTACAATTGTGGGTGTGGCTGTATTCGGAATGAAGCAATCACATTCAATTCCATGTTCACAAAAGAATTATACACCTGTCACCATTTGATATTATTCTAATTGAAAGATTAAAAGATCAGCAGTTATTGTAGGATTTGAATCTTTTTGGTTTGTGAGGTTGTGGTCCACAAAGAGCTTACACAGCATATAAAACAATTTCCAAAATATTCCAGGTACCATGGAACAATGTAAAGGCCATCATCAGCAAACAGGGAAAATGGATGTCCATCCTAAATGTTTCAAAATACAAGACAAAAACGTAAAAACGTGAATCACCCCACAATGGCGCAATATTTTTTTTAATGTTAAGGACTATTTCAGAAGCGTATATTAATTCCATAATTTCCAATTACTAAAAAACCCATATTTTATTCACAATACAACATATCAAATGTTTAAACTGATTAAATGTACAAATTAAAAAAAAAGGGCATTTTGAATGTCTCAAAAAAGCAGGGACAGGGAAAAAAAGGTAAGTGTTATTAAAAAAGGTAAGTGTTATTAAAAAAGTGTTACATCAACACATTTTGGAACAATTTCTGAATAATATTTCTCAACATAAAGTTGTAAAACAGTTAAATATTCTATAATTTACTTTATATAATATCATCAAAAGTTTCAAAGAATCTGGAAAAAGCTCTGTGCACAAGAGACAAGATCAATATTGGATGCCTGTGATCTTCAGCCCTCACGTGAGACTGCATTTAAACCGTCATGATTCTGTAATGGAAATTACTGCATGGGCTCATTAACACCTCCAGAAATCGCTGTTGTCATGTCATTCACAAATGCAGGTTAAATGTACATCATGCAAAGAAGAAGGCATACATGAACATGATCCAGTAACACCACCATCCTCTCTGGACCAAAGCTCATTTAAAATGTACTGAGGCAAAGTGGAAAACTGTTCTGTGGTCAGACGAATAAAAATTTTAATTTCTTTTTGGAAACAATGGACACTACATCATCTGGAGTAAAGAGGAGAGGGACTATCTGGCTTGTTATTAGCATCTCTGATGGTATGGGAGTGCATTAGTGCCTGTGGAAATGGCAGGTTGCACATTTAGAAAGGCTCCATTAATGCTGGACTGAATTAACATGCTTTAGAGCAACAAATGATTCCATCCAGAAATTTTCTTTTTCAGGGGAAGGCTTTGCAGTTAGACCAAGATGGCGGTGCATGCAAATTGTGCAATTTGGTAGTAATTTATCCACTAACTACAAATTTATTCACTCAGAATTGCCTTGCACATATCTCATACAACACTAATAAACATCACACATGTGGATTAAGTAATTTAATTTCATGATTTTACAGAAACATTGTTCAACGACAACATTTCCAGCAGCTCCATTGAGCTCGAGGGTCGGACAGAACTTCAATGTACTCTGGTAAGTGAAAGGTGGTAGTTTGTGCATTTATGTTAACTAATCATGGTGCACAGACTCTACTGTTACTGAAAGTCATTGCTCTGCTCATCTAGAGTATTTGATGTTTAATTGCAGGCCCTTGTATTTACCGAGAGAATTCTCAGCCATTGTTGTGACTGCAGTGTACATTCCTCTGGATGCTAACGCTAAGCTAGCTATGGAAGAACTGCTTCAGCTATCAGCAAACAACAGTCTGCACATCCCAAAGGAGCTTTCATCACTGCCAGAGACTTCAACCACTCCAACCTAAGAGTTTTACTATCATAATCTTACCATAATGTCTCCTGTGCTACCTGAGGCATACACAGCCATACCGGGATCACCTCCCTTTATTTATGCTACCCAAATACACACCACTGATCACACGGGTGAAACCAGGCCAGAGGGAGCCATTTCTTCTCTACAGCAACAGTTTCAGGATACTGACTGGAACATGTTTGCCTCACAGGCCACACTGGACTCTCACACAGACATAGATATTTACACATCATCTCTTTTTGACCATATCATATTATCATATCATTGACAATGTCACTACAGTTAAACACGTGAAATGCTTTCCTAATCAGAAACCGTGGATGAACTCCGAGGTCCCAAGAGATGCTCCTTTTAAATCTGACAATGCAGAGGACACAACAGAGCCAGGGCCAAACTAAAAAGAGGTATTAGGAGAGCCAAACACACATACAAACTCCACATAGAAGAGCACTTCCACAACTCCCAGACACCATACGCATGTGGAAAGGCATCCAGACCATCACAGACTACAAACCGACACCACAATCTCTATCAGATACAATCCAATCAGCGGTCCAATCACTTTTTTTGCTCATTTCTGTCAAGGCATAGGACATTGCACCTTAATTGCTGACTCTTCTACTGCTCACAGTCCATTATCTCACTCCACAATAGATGTATTTTTAGCATTTAGCAAAGTGGATGCATGCAAGGTAGCTGGCCTGGACGGCATACGTGTGCTCAGAGCATGCACTGGACAACTGGCACAGGTCTTCACTGTAATCTGCCACTCACCCAAGCCACAATTCTTACATGCTTTAAGACTAAAACCATCATACCAGTGCCTAAGCATTCAGCTGCAGAATGGCTGAATTATTTTCGCCCGGTTATACTCACCCCTACTTTTATGAAGCGCTTTTGAAACTGGTTCTAAATCACCTTACTGTGGGCCTACCACCTACACTAAACCCACACCAGTTTGCCTATCGCTCAAACAGGTCGACAGTGAATGCAGTTTCCACGGCTCTTTAATTAGCCCTCACTCACCTGGTTAAAAACAACACCTACATCAGAATGCTGTTCATTTAATTTAGTTATGCGTTTAATACAGTCATCCACACTGTACTGCTCACTAAGCTGAGTGACCTGGGTATCTGCACCTTCACACGCAGATGGATCTTAAACTTTCTCAACAATAGACCTCAGTCTGTTATGTTTGTCAAACAGGTATCATCAACCCTTATTTCGATTATTGGCATCCCACAGGGCTGTGTTCTGAGCCCACTACACTATTCCCTGTTCACTCATGACTGTGCTCCTCTGCATTACTCCAACATCTTCATCAAGTATGCCGATGACACCACCATGGTCGGCAAGATCAGCAATGACGAAGAATCAGCCTACAGGGAAGTGATCTGAAGCCTGACAACTTGGTGTGCCACCAACAACCTGACCTTCAATGACATAAAGGAGCTCATTGTGGATTTTTGGAAATCCAACAGCAGACACTCCCCAGGCTACATCAATGGAACTGAGTTAGAGAGGGTCTCTAGCTCTTTTAAGTCTCTTAAGTTCTTCGAAGTTCACATCTCTTCATCACTTCAGCTCTGGCTAGAAAAGCACAACAGTGCCTGTACTTCTTGAAAAGTCTTAAAAAAGCATCCTGACCAACTCCATCAGTATGGCTCCACTGTATGTGAACGTAAAGCCCTGCAAAGGGTGGTCAAAACCGCCCAATGTATCACTAGAACCCAACTACCTGCTATTGAGCACCTTCACCACAGCAGGTGTCTGCGCAGAGTTTACAACATTATCAAGGACTCTCTACATCCCAGTCACGAACTGTTTAACCTCCTTCCATCAAGAAGGAGATACAGGAACATATGCACCAGAAACAGCAGGTTCAGGGAAACCTTTTTTTTTATCCACTATCACCCTACTGAATTCTACACTACACCGTTAGATCACTGTATAAACACTGTGTATAACTTCTGTACAATTATACACACAATGTACATATTGCATATTGTAAATGTATATACCCCTCATTCTCTCTACACATTATGCCTTACATACATCTAAACTAATAATTCACATATAAGTGTATGTCTATCTATCTATCTATCTATCTATCTATCTATCTATCTATCTATCTATCTATCTATCTATCTATCTATCTATCTATCTATCTATCTATCTATCTATCTATCTATCTATCTATCAGCAAGACAATGATAACTGTATACTGCATCATACTTACAATAGCATGACTTCATAGTAAAAGAGTGCTGGTGCACCATTTAAAAACATTTGGCGCATAATGAAAGGTAAAAACAACAACAAAGGACACCCAGATCTATTGAGCAGCTAGAATCCTGTATCAGACAGGGGACAACATTCCTCTTCCAAAACTTCAGGTTCTCAGATATAAAAGGAAAGACATGATGCTACACAATGGTACACTTTTTTGAGACCTGTTGCAGCCATCAAATTTAAAATGGCCGCATTTTTTCCTCTTAAAATCGTATACACTGTCAGTTTAACCATATGATATGTTTTATTTTGTTTGTTTGTTTAATTGTGAATACAATATGAATTTAAGAGATTTGCAAATCATTGCATTCTGTTTTTATTTACATCTGTCAAACGTCCCAAGTTTTTTGGAATTGGGGTTGAAGATGAAAACCCTTTTACCATAAAAACATCTGAGGTCAATTATATCACTCCATTTAATAAGACTAAATGTTACGGTTTGATCAGACTACTTCAGAAAGGTATAATAATTTCATAATTCCAAGGGCTAATAATTCCATAATTCCCAGGCTTTATTAACATGGAGGGTATCGTGAATACCTACAAACACAAATGATTTTAGTGCAGAACCTTAAGGCTCCTGTTAATAAGGTGAAGACAACCACAAGGGACCACCACAACATACATCCAAATTATCAACAAAAAAAAAAAACGTGCTTAACTAAAAGAAAACTAAAGCATTTGAATCCAGAGATCAGACTTTAATCCAACTCTAAATCTGTGGGGTGACCTGAATGGGCTATGCACAGGAGATGCCCTTAGATTTTGAGATTTAGAATGTTTTTACAGAAAAGATTGGGAAAATATTGCTGAGTCACGATATGCTACGA
This sequence comes from Silurus aristotelis, assembly GCF_946808225.1. NCBI lineage: Eukaryota > Metazoa > Chordata > Actinopteri > Siluriformes > Siluridae > Silurus > Silurus aristotelis. The sequence goes on from NC_139574.1 coordinate 31,720,953, forward strand.
TGATAGACTGTAATAAAATCAAATGGTGCTTCAACAAATTATTGGTTTATGGGCGTACACACTTTCCCTTAAAGTATTTCTAGTTGTTTTTTACTTGGTAATTTCACAGGGTGAAAACTTATTTGTATAATTTTTCTTTCTTTCTTTCTTTCTTTCTTTCTTTCTTTCTTTCTTTCTTTCTTTCTTTCTTTCTTTCTTTCTTTCTATCTATCTATCTATCTATCTATCTATCTATCTATCTATCTATCTATCTATCTATCTATCAGTCTGTTTTCTATCTGTCTTTCTATTAATTCACTTATTTATAGGCAGGGCATCAAAAAAAAAATGTTTTAGAATAAATGTATTACCCTCCCACACCTCCCACGATAAATGCACCGAACAATTGCAAAGACCGGAAATTTCTATTTAAATTTTCCAATGATTTATTTCATTTATTTTAAAAATGAAGTTGCATAGATTGGGATTTTCTTCACTTTCCTTGACCCACATGTTAGACTCTTAATTGTTTGACGTGACTTGTAACCTTTTTTTGCTCTCAGATGTGCGTCACAATACGCAGCCTGTGGCGTAACCATGGCAAGCTGGAAATTTCCAGAACTCTTGCACCCAACCAAGGAAGCCTCCACTTCACTTTTCCCACATGGCCTTTAATCATTCCCATTATACCCTCTCTTCAGCATTCTGGATTCTTCTTTTTCCCTTCTCTTTTTTTTTTTTTTTAAATCTGGGTCTTTACCCTTTATTTATTTTTCCCCGAGACACCATATGAAGCAAGTTTAGTAAAAAGCTAGAATACTTTCCAAAGATCTTCCTTAAAAACACGAATTCACTCCCTCACTTGAAACCCCTTTAGCCCAGAGAAGCGCCTCGAAAACTCGGCTCGACCGCATAACGTCACAAGTGCTTGATGGAATGCATAAGCACACATATCACTGCTATTATGTATCCTGACCGCGTGCAATTGTTTTTAAAACCCTTTCCTAGTTTCAGTACAGTTGGCATCACGAGTCTGAGTCTCACTCTAACTCAGCCCTTTCCTGCACTCTGTGGCCAGGGAAATCACCGTTTCCCAGAGAGCTCCCTCTGATCTCTGTTTGTGTGTGTGTGTGTGTGTGTGTGTGTGTGTGTGTGTGTGAGGAGGAGAGGGAATGAGAAGACAAAAGCGTCTGATTTTTTACATCTGTCTGCTTCTACAATTCAGCCTTTTACCACAAATCTTGCAGAGGTCCAGCTGTATAGCTGGTTGGTGAATGCATTAGAATAAAAGAGCGCTGTGAAGAGAGGAAAAGAGGAAACTGAAGTGAACGTTTTGCAACACTCTTCTCTTTTACAATTATACTACTATTACTACTAATAATAATAATCAAATCCAAAATAATGGTCAAAACAACCCAGTCTATATTTTGGCACGAGTAAAAGTATTTAAAAATGTGTAATTGGCAGTAATATACAATTGTATTACTTCCTTTTATGTTCACACCTATAAATATATATTTACACGCACACACAATCATGGACAACAGCCGCTTCAATGCATCAATTGGCATAGCACGTATGAACGAATTAGGGCAGGAAATGCAGAGTCATTCTTTCCGAAACCCACCCGCCCACACAAACACACACGCTCGTGCACACAAACACACACACACACACACACACACACCCAAGGGCCTATCGTGCAGACAAACTCAACCACAGCTCCAAACATACTTTTCCAGAGCTGTGAACTTGCATCTGTTTCCTGAAGACAATAATAGGTACACTTTGGTTAGGGGACAACACTTGCAGGTGTTCACTAACGTGGGCTCCGGCGTGGCAGAACAACAAAGCCCACAACAAACAAGGCACGGCGCCAATTTACGTGAAAGATGATTGTGCAGTAGTAACCGTAACTGTGAGCACGTTAATAACCGTAACAGTAACTGTGAAGGTGTTAATTACATCGCTGCCTGCTGTGACCCATTTAGAAAATAATCCGACCTTGAAATGAGTAAGAAACTCTTGTTACTCAGATCATGTGTGTGATCTGTGTTTCGCAAAATACCTGAAGCCGTGTCTGGTTCAATTGAATTTCTTTGACGTTCATAGCAAAGTCCATAATTGTGCAATACGGTCCTAGTGAATTCATCTGCAACGTTATTTTACATACATTTTGCAACTTTTTTTTCCATTTAAAATACCCATTACTCATTCCTCTACTAATCAAGCAGACAGGATTTTGATGAGTATCATGATCAAAGTATCATTGAGCAGGAAACTAAATTTGACATGCCTCTGAAAATCAGACTGATGGATGAATGTGCAAATCTTAAGACAGAAGTTTAGTGTTGCACCAGGTGCATTTTCTCACCACATGTGCATAACTGTACAAACATCCGGTGGTGAATGAGGTAGTAGGTGAAACAAATTTGTGCGGTTAAGGTAAAAGATAACCGCATGCTCAACTTCAAATGCATACATGCTCACTTAATGCTGTTTAATAGGCAAGCACAAAGCCTGCAACATACATTGTCAAACAAACAGCATGCTTTTGTACGTCGTTCTTTTGTTTAGCCGTGTCGACATGTATAGTCGCTCGATTCGCCTCAGCAGAACCACAGGCTGCGTTTCTCTACCTGGCGAGGGAGGAAAAGAAAAGAAACGCCTGCTTCCGAGTCATTTTCATATTTCACAGCTCATTTTGAACCTGTGCATTCAGAGCAAAACCGTTTTGTGAGTAGTAATTCTACATTAATTGGACACAACCCATGAGTAAAATCAGTCTCTGAGAAAATTTATTTAAATATTTTTCAGGCAAAAAAAAAAAAAAAAAGATCAGTTCTATTCTGTTGCAGTTTAGCAACATGTATCAAAATGGACTGAACTTTGAAAAGACATCAGAAAATGTTAAATCTATTTAACAGAAGAGGGAAAAAACAAACAAAAAAAAAACCACCACAATAAATAAATAGAATAAATAAAACGAAAAAACTTTTCACTCATGGTATACAGAAATCGGGGAAATGACACATGGGAAATGTCACGAATCATCTCACTGTTTGATGATTTTAAGCAAATTCCCCCCCAAAAATAACATTCCCACCTATAAGTCTTTAACAAACACTTTTGTCACTGGAAAGCCCAACCAGCCTTTCTCTGGCTCCTCGTTATCCTCGTCCTCTTCACCTTCCACCCCAGAAGTCTCTCCCTGGAGCCGGAAGCCCAGTTTTCTGAAGAAGGCCTCTCCCACTTTGGAGGGGAAGGGCACATGAGCGTAGACTCGGCGCACTCCAGACTGCTTAGCTCTAGACTCGAGGCTCTGGACTAGCAGCCTGCCAAGGCCTTCTCTACGGTACCAGCTCTGCACTACCACCCTGCAAATGCGATACACGCAACGCCG
>NC_139574.1:31729334-31744334 GCF_946808225.1 Silurus aristotelis
AATTAGAAAAATCTCAAGAACTTTAAATGTATCCCTAAGTGCAGTTTCCAAAATTATCAAATGCTACGATGAGGAAGAAGACCAAGCGCTACCTCTGCTGCCGAGGACGTGTTTATTACAATTTCCAGCCTCAAAAACCACCAATTTACATATATGCTTCTCGGAGTTCAAGTGAAACACATATTTCAACACCAACTGTTCAGAGGAGACTGCAAGCTTCAGGCCTTCATGTTTGAATTGCGGCAAAGAAACGACAAGCAGAAGAGACTTCAGATCAGTGGATAACTGTCTTTTGGTTCGAGTTCAAATTTGGTTCTTAACGCCATGTCATTGTTAGACCTACAGCGAATGAACAGTTCCTGAATGTGTGGTTCCCACTGTGAAGCATGGATTAGGTGGTGTGATGGAGTGGGGATGCTTTGCTCTTGACACCATTGATACTATGGTGAGCAAGACTGCCACAGTATTTTGCAGCAACATGCCACTGCATCTGATTTGCACATAATGAGAAAATACAGAACAATGATCTCTAAACACACTACTAGGTTAAAGAATAGCTGTTTGTTCATGAGAGTGATTGAATACTGCATAAGTACCCAAATAAAATCCACTTCAGATGAACCAAAGAGTGAACAGGAGCCCGCGGACCAACAAGCAGCCAACAAGCACTCAACAATGGTGGGAAAACCATTCCAGGTGACTGGAATGAGGGCTGTCATAATTTCAACGTCTTCCGTAATTGTTAAAAACATCAGTAGTGTCCAAACTTTTGACTGGTGGTATATATATACATACATACATCAGAGGTGGAGAGTGTAATATTCTACTCAATAAAAGTGCTGTTACTTTATTGAAATATTACTTAAGTACAAGTGAAGCTGCCAGTCCATAAAACTCTAGTAAAAGTAAAAAAAAAAATAGATCATTTAATTCTTTTTTTATTTTTAGCATTTAACAGCAGGGTGATGGATTCTAGTGGTTCAAAAAGGACATGGGGATTTAATTAGCAAACTAGTTATTTTAAACCGAATAAACCGCTTACAAAATTAAAGTGCATTAACAAAAATAAATAAATTAATGCAAAAAAAAAAAAAAAAAAAAACCCCGACATGACTTGAGAATAATGTGAGTTATGCACCATCATTTCTGGGTTGTGATCCCCCCCCCTTGCATTATTTGTGTTTATTTACTCAATAATGGATATGATTTATAATGTAGACAAGTACAATACGTCAAAACAAAACATACTAAAATAAAAGTAAAATTACAGATTTTAAAAACTACTTTAAAAAGTAGAAGTACACAAAAAAACCTTTTTAATTACAGTAACGTGAGTAAAAGTACTTCGTTACTTTCCACCTCTGACATACATGCATACATACACACACTCTATATATCAGTCAGGAGAGCTGATCAGTCAAGGAAAAAAACGAGTTAAGGAAAAATGTTAATATTCTCTTTTCCTTCTCAAAGTCATATTAATGAAAAAAAAAAAAAAAAAAAAAGACTGAGGTTTATGTGACACATTTTGTTAAAAGCTTGTTTGATTTTAATACTTTGAAATAAATAATTAATAATTATTTATAATAGAATATTAATAATAATGGCCTTCAAAAATATTGGAATTGGTATCGATACAAACAATACTGCTTTTGCAAGTAAATGGTTTCAGGTCAAAAAGAAAATAAGTGGCATCGTTAGTAAACTCCATGTAGTGTAATGCAACATTATTATCAAACCCTGAGGTCATCTACAGTGCAACAAGGCTTTCCAATGTACACCTTAAAAAATATGTCAGAATAAAAAAATAATAACAGATCATTAATATCACAGGTGAGAAAATTGGATATTATAAGCATAGCTCTAGTTCTTTGTTTTTATGTCCTAATTGAAGAATTAAAAAGAAAACCAAAAGACATGACATTGACAACATTTGTTTGTTGTACATGATAATTTACTATCAACATTTATAGTGAAACTAAACAGACTATAGGCATATTCGCAGTTCCTGTTCATGTTACACTTTGGCTGTCAACATGACAGCATATTAGTTTACAGTTGTCCAATATTCTTCAGCAACTTCTCTTCATTTTACCTTCCATTTGTAATATTATAAAGAAAAAAAAATAATCATTATATCTGTTGTGTGTGGGGGTCTGTGAAACGACTCCCTCTATGGGCTGCGGTGAAACTTATTCTAGGTAATTCGGTGAGCGTTCAAAACACCCAGAAACACTGAAGTAAGAGGACAACACAATGATCAGCCACTGCACAAAAAGCTGTTCCCCTCCATTTCACTAAGTGTTTGCTTTAGGTTTAAGTACGTCAACAAAAGACTTGGGTTGCTGGTAGTTAATAGTGTGCATTGATTAGTAGGACTGTGTGGTGTTGTACAATACAGAGCCTTCAATATGAGATTCCTTCTAAGATTCGTCTTACGTCCCATTCACACTTGCTGATAATCTGCTCTCTGTTTCCAGTATCTTTTGCTCTTCAGATGCCACTTCTTGGGATGCAGTGCTTTCTTTGTCCAGGTTTCTTAATCCTACCGAAACTCCTTCTGTTCCCTCTGTTAAACTGCTGGTACTAACCTCAATAATAACAATGCCTTCTCCTCCTTCTAACTGAAATATGCTTCCCATTTGCCCTGCTCCTGTCCCATTGACTCCCCCAGGGTTCGTAAAACTACCCCCTGTCTCAGAACTGCTGTCCCCACCTTCTATTACTGCAATCATTTGAACACTCTCCCCACCGCTTGTGTCTGCATCTATTTTGTCCTCACTGCCTAATTCAAATACAACCTCCTGTCCACCAAGAGGCATTAAGGCTTGGGCAGAATGGCAAGAAAGCCCCAAATCTTTACTAGGGCCTTCAGGAAAGCCAGCATTTGGTGGGATATCATCATTTGGATCATCTTCATGGAAATGAAGAACAAATGCTTTCTCTTCCACCCCAACCCCTTCTTCAAACCCTTCCATTCTTTCACCTCCACCTCCGGCTTCGCTCCACTCTTGCAGCAAGTTAAGAGAAACCATTCCAGTCTTCTCCTTTTCTCCATCTCCCTGCAACTCCTCCCCTGACTGAAATCGGAGAATGTAGGATTTCTCCCCTCTCTCCTCACCGCCTTCTTCCCCTTGTTCACTTTCTCCTTCGAAATGTAACACATATGACCTCTCTCCCTCAACGCCGTCATTCATTGCCACCTCCATCTCGCCTCCTCGCTCCCTCTCTTCAGCCTCCTTCTCAAAACACAGAACAAAGCGCTCCTCTGGTAGTGGCTCTGGAGGTTTCTCTACTTTCTCTGCAATGAAAGAATTTTGGTGGTCACTTGTCAAATTACAGTGGCTGTTCGTTGAGGGTGTAGTAGCGGTCACTGTTTCAGTAGCTGGGGTAGAAGTTGTATCAGGCACGGAATCCGAATTCAGCGGTGGTTGAACGTTACGTTGCTGGGACGAGGTTGGCGAGAGTGCAACAGTAGCAGTAGTTGTTGAAGCAGTGGAAGGAACCAATCCTTGAGTTGCTGGGACAGATGGTGGAGTCTGTTCTAAAGACCCAGATTTCGGAGTCTTATTTTTACGCCCACGCCTGGTCCTCGGGCTCCTGTTGGGGCTGAGCGTTCCTAAAATCGGTCTAGTAATTGCTGATGTGTTTTGTGGTGGGGCAGTGATGAGCGGAGTACTGTTGTTGGTAAAAATAAATCTGTGCTGGGTCTGGAGTGGCTGAAACTGTGATATGTGCGTTTGGGCTGGAGCTAAAGTGGCTATATGTGGCAGTGTTGGTATGGTTTGCACTAAGGGGAGGGGCCGTGGTGCTGGAGGAACAGGAAGCGTGTTCGTATTAGACGCTGTGGGAACAAGAATCAGACTCGGCTGGCTCCCATTAGTGGACTGGCACTGAAGAAGCAGGAAGTTCTGGGATTGTGGTGGAGGAGGAGGTGGAGGAGGAGGGGGGGCCGGGACAGGTTGTGTGGGTGTTGGATTGGACAGCGGGATCAACTGTAGCCCTGTGGGTGTCTGGATCATAAAATAATTTTGTGACGTGTTGGGAGGAATGTCCAGATTCGACGGCGAGAGAATAAGTGTGGAATTCCCTTCATTAGCAAACAGAGAACTCAGCCCTCCTGCCGTATTCATATTTAGATTCAGAGTGGAAGTCGAGACCTCTGAGGACCCACTGTCATTCTTAGCGGTTTTCCCTGCTTCCTTTGTGCACGTAGCCCCTGCAGCGCTGCTATGCGTCTGAAGGTGTCGCTGCAGGTAAGAGTGAATGATAAACTCTTTGCCGCAGTGTTGACACTTATAGTCTTTGCGTGAGGAGTGCGTGCGTACGTGAAGCTGGAGGTTGGAGGAGTGCGTGAAAGTCTTGTGGCACTGCGCACACTGGAAAGGCCTCTCGCCTGAGTGTGTGCGTTCGTGTTGTTTTAGGTTGGAGGTTTGGGAAAATGTCCTGCCGCACACAGAGCAGGCATGTGGTCGCAGACCTGAATGCAACTGGCTGTGCCGCCGCAGACAGCTAGTGTTCTTGAACGATTTTCCGCACTCCTGGCACACGTAGGGCCGCTCACCGGTGTGCTGCCTCAAATGGTACTGGAAATGAGAACTCCACTTGAAGGTCAACGTGCAGAAGGGACACTGGAATGCACGCACCCCCGTGTGCACCTGCACACACAAATGGAAAAGAAGCTGAAAGTGTTCATTTGTGTTTGCGTTTTATAAATAAATAAACGAGTGAAAGGAAACCTTTGATGGCACTGAGATTTGTCATGCAATCAGCGAAAGAATGAATACGGTCTCAATGGGATTATATACTTTGTCAGTGTAGTCGTTCAGCGGAAAAAGCATGGCATTATTTACCCTTTGATGAATGGATAGTAGAGAAGACCTCTTAAAGCTTTTTCCACACTCTGTGCAGCGGTACGGTCTTTCTCCTGTATGGTCTCGCATGTGGTAGCGCAGACCTGATGAACCCTTAAAGGATTTCCCACATTCAGTGCACCGATATGGCCTCTCTTTAAATAAAAAATATATATATATATACAAATAAAAAATAAAAAGCCAACATTAGGAATTATGGGACCAAGGGAATTACTTACAGGGGGAAAAAACATTAATTCATAGGAAACGATTTTGCCTTTGTTACGTTACATCATGCAAAATAGTATAAACCTGATGATGTAAATCAGCATTCACTCGTTGAGAACTCGTTAAAGCTCACCGTTATTTGCAGGGGTGCCCTTGCTCCTGCCTCCTCTCCTTCCTGTCTTCCCCGTTGCCCTGTTGCCTGGTTTTACACTTTGCCTTTCTCCCTCTTCGGTGACAGCAATGAGGCTGACATGGATCTCCCTTTCTCCTTCTTCCTCCTCCCCCTCTCTCTTGGCAGAGGATGAGGAAGACAGGGGCACTGAGAGGGAGAGGGAGGGAGGGCAGATTATCTCAGCCTCTGCCTCAGCCAGCAGCCTCTGCTCCTCAGTGTGAGAGAGCTGGTGGGTAAGAAGGGAGGACAGCAGGGGGAAGGAGCGGTCACACACCGAGCAGTTGAACTGAGATCTAGACTGGGACAGTGCCAGAGGGTGCACCTGGTTGAAGAGCAATCAAGAGAAAATGTAAAAAATCATAAATCATACTGCTATTCTTGCAGTTTTTTGCCCAATGACATTATTAAAAGATTCTCCCAGTCACTTAACCCAGATGGAACTTTATAACACACCACTTACCTGTGCCATGTGTCTGCTCATTGAACTGCTGCTTTTGAAGCTTTTATCACAGTAAGCACACTCGGACAACGTTGCCACAGTTGTGTCCACTATGGACGTGGTGTCATCTGAGGGCATCTGGGCCACGGAGCTGGTGAAGCTCTGGAGCAAGTCATACTGAACCTGACCAGATCCACCCCCAATACCACCCAATCCAAGCAGTTCTGAACCCTGCCCACTATCAGACACTGTTGTGGTTTCCACCACCTCCTCAAAGTCCGCCAACAAGGGGGCCATCCCAACCAATGAAACCCCACCTCCTTGAGCCTCTATACCATCCCCTCTCATGTCTTCACCCCCATCCCCTGCCCCAAGGCTATGCAAATGCAAAGCTTGATGTTCTTCCAGATGTGTTTGGGTTCCAAAAGTCTCATTGCAACTGCCACAGCTGTACAGTAACACATTAGCACCTGTTTCAGCTGACTCCTCCATGCTAACCTGTACATGCTCTGAGCCCGTGGCTGTCCGAACACTCTGACTCCCTTCAGCTGAGGACGATGTACAGGATGAAGGCACATGGTGAGATAGAAAGACCTGACTAGTGCCCCCTTCCTGCCCACCTACAAGGCCCACCATGTCCGATATCGTCATTTCGACCGCCTTCAAATCTTCAGAGGTCGCCCTCTCGAGCACCACCTCCACATTTGTCTGTGACCCTACCTTTCCTGTCTTCCCCCCATCCTGAGCTTTGACCTCTATGTGAGAGTTGCGATGAAGTGCTAGGTTGGAGGAGTGCGTGAAGCTGCGACCACACTCCCCACAGATGTATGGCCTCTCCCCCGTATGTATGCGCATGTGTTGCCTTAGGTTGGTTGACTGGCTGAAAGCCTTGTTGCACACCATACAGACATAAGGTTTGACACCCAAATGCACGTTCTTGTGCCTACGCAGGCTGCTGGAGTTCTTGAAGGCTTTTGGACATCTGTCACAGGGATAAGGGCACTCTCCTGTGTGTTGGCGTAGGTGATATTGGTAGTGAGAGCTCCACTTAAAGGTGAGGGGGCAGTAGGGACACTGGAAGGTTCGCAAACCTGTATGCACACTGCGATGGACCTAAATTAGAAAAATTAAAAAATTATCTATTCATATAGATCTGCAAAGTTTCTATTGTAGATACTGGCGGGAAATGCTCACCTGGAGGAGAGATGAGCGCTTAAAAGCTTTACCACAATCCTCACATTTATAAGGCTTTTCTCCTGAATGAGATCTAGAATAAACCGCATAAAAATGAATAGAAATCAAATCAAGAATCAATAGAAATATGATCAATAGGTATCATCTTACCTCTGGTGATAGAGCAGAGCGGATGAGCCTTTGAAAGCCTTGGGGCAAAGGTTACAGCGATAGGGCCTCTCATTGTTATGGCTCCGCTGATGATGTGCCAACCTGGAAGACCACTTAAAACTCTTCCCACAGTCTAGACACTGGAAGGGGTGTTCGGGATTCTGGGACCCCACGGTCCCTGGAGACGTGGACGACGTAACCATCTCGACTCCCGTGAGCACGACGGCTTCAGTCTCTTTCTCGTCGTCTGCACCTTTCTCTTCATCGTTATCCTCCTCTCCCACCGAGGGAAGAAGTGACGGAAAAGGAGAGAGGGACGAAGGAGTCTCGCCGGGAAGGAGCTCTGTTTGGACTACCAGCGTAGCAACGGAGTTGGCCATTATACCCTTGGAGCCGAGGAGGATCGCTCTGGTGCAAATGACTAGTCCCGTGGATCCTCCCAAATCACGGAAGCCATCACAGATGTCTAGTGGAGCGTCGCTGATGTTGTGTATCCCAGCTGAAATGAAGACTTCTTCACTTCGTCGTATCGCCCGAACTGTTCAGACGAGCGTAATACTAAATTATACAGTCACAAAAACATCGTATTCCACCTAAATCACAATCCTCATGTTAAGGCCAAATATATTGTGTGTCATATGGCTTGATAGTCTCATAACCAGAAACCAGAAAGTGGTTTAAACCCCACATTGTAACGTGTGCATGTTTGAGCATAAACAGACTTGGGGAAGAGGAATAAGGTATGTAAATAAGGGGAAAAGTGTAATAAATAATGTGGTTTAATAAGTGATCATCATTTCCCCTTTAAACTCCCTCCTCTTCCTCCTCCTCCTCCTTCGTCCCTCCCTCCTGTTCAGTCCCAGTGTCCCTGCTGCGTTGTCTCCGGGAAATGAAAAACCCAGGATTAAGACAAATCAGAGCAAATGCCAAGACACGCACACTTTCTATTAGATATAATGTGGTATCAAATGCACGTTTGTTTATTATCTTACCGATTGGTGCATGTATTTATCAGGTCTCGAGCCGGCCTTCCCGCATCCATCTCACAACCCGTCGTGTTTCCTCAAACGCCGCAGGATCTCTCGGTATTTCTGCGCTTCCGCCATGCACATGTCACATGCCGGTCCTTATTACACGCTGCTAAACACTTTGGTTGTATTTGAAACGAGGCTGAAATCAGCAGTGATGGTCCACACAACCTTAACAATAATGTCGAGCACAAACTAACCAGCAGTCACCCGCCTGCTTCCGGCTCTCAGCAACGACGCACGCGATTGGTCCTCCCTCCCTCCTAACTCGAGCTTCTCATTGGCCAGCGAGCTCAACGCCGATCAATTGATCCAAAAGATCTTCAAATAGGGTCTAACGGGGTTTTCGAGGCCTGTTGCATTATTTCATACTTCTTACTTGAAATCAGGTATACTACTCATGCCGAAACAAACAAACAACAGAAATTCTGATGCTTTCCATTTTACATCCCTTTACAAACCATCAGCTTTTTTTTTTTTTTTACAATCGAACCCATTACAAAGCTCATATGTAGTGTCCAGACTTAAGAACGTCATTATGGCCACCACTGATGTCCAGTACAATCCAATATGTCATTTACTAATTGCCATACATCCAATATTTCTTAATGGTATCCACATTTAAGGCAACAAATGACCAGTAGAGACCCAACACTATTACTGTTTCAATTCCAGTTATAACCATTACTAAATTTTTTGAGGTTTTCTATTGGTTTTCCCAATAGACAGAGGGCATTGAAATGTGCAGGACAAGGTGTCGCAAATAGAAAGTTCGGTAATGGTTTCAAATACGTACCCCATTACAAATGATCAGCTTCTTATAGTTGAAGCCATTACCTGCATTAATCCGCAGGTTTAAAGATGTCATTATGGCCCCGATGTCCAGAACAATCCAATATGTCATTTAACCAGTTGCCAAACATCTTCCACTAGACACACATAGAAGGCAACAAATTTCTAGTAGAGACCCAACACCATTGCGGATTCACTCAAACCAATGCAATTCCAATTATAGTTATTATGAATTAGATTTTTTTTTTCCCCATGTTTAGTAATGGTTTTCAGTACACATCCCATTACAAGCCAATTGAAACCAAATTTGGAAACTGGAGGCATAGTATTGTCATTATGGTCCCCATTAGTGTCCAGTAGAATCCACTGTGTTTGGAAATTAGATGCTTTATGTCTTTTCATATTCTTTACTAGTATCCACTAGATACCATTATGATATAGTATCCATTACAAATTCTTTATGAGTTTCTATTGTTGTTTTTCCCCCCAGGTCAGAGGGCATTAAAATGTGCAGGGAATGGTGTACTCCCTGACCAGGAACTTGTGATATAGACTCAATGTTTCTTCTTTACCCTTCAATGAATAGTAGAATGCACGTCATAATTAGTTTTTCGCTACCGAACACGAGAAAATAAAAATAATCCTACAAAAGCAATTGCTATTAACTCCTTTATTGTATCTGACACACTCTTGACACTTTCCTGTCAACCAGCAACGTCACTTACAGCATGTGAGAAAATGCAGTTGAACATTTCAATAGCAATGATAAAGTCTGGTTATAAGTAGTATAAAAGTATAAAAAAAAATAAAATAAAATAAAATGACAGAAGGCTTGCTTCTCTTCAGTGAAAATAAATAACATGAAATCATAATAAATAGTATATCAAAATACTAAAAAAAAAAAAAAAAAATTATAATCATTAACAGAATAATTTTGATATTGCGATACAACTGCCAGAGCAAGGGGCTTTATATCATAGAAAACTATAATATAATACACATTTGCACTGTACATAACAATTTACATTCAGGATGATGTATGTACACCTGTACATTACCAAATAATCACGATATCACAATACATAGTATTTTAAGGCTTGGGTCGTTTCTTTTTTTTCCCCTTTCTTTTAACATTGCTTAAGGACAGGTTAGCCGTCAAAGCCCATTTTCTGAATCGGAGGATTCAAAACACAAACACAAACATACTGTGCAAAGAAGGAGACTTACAAATGAGATAAAAGGCAGTAATGGTGTAGGTCAGTGCTTTGTGACACTTTTTTCCCCTCCCCATTTGATAATTTATCATCTTACATCTAACAGACACTTTACAAACCCAGCAATATTGCTACATATAGTGGCAAAACAATCTAGGGAACAACTGTGAACACATAACGAAATTTAAAAAATGAGAGAGACGGCGAAAGTAAGAGACATGAGAACGAAAAAAATATGTTAAATAGCAGGCATATCGGGACAATAATATAAGAAAGAAAGGCAGAGGGACAACAGTACAATTTCCTTATAAACCTAAACATAAATGGTAAAGAAAATGGTGCGTGTGTGTGTTTTCTTGCTCAAAGAATCAAATAAATAATGACAACAAATAAATAACTAACTGCTCAATAAATAAATAAATACATAAATAATGAATAGGTTGAGTTATTATTATTTTTTTTAAATGAAAAGCACGAAAAGAACGAAAAAAAAAATTGAAAACCAGAAATGTAAAATTATGATTGAATGATCAGAAGCACAGAAGCAGGCTGTTGTGGCGTGTCGCTGTAGTCCAAACACTCACGGCTGTGGCGGACGAGTGGAGTTTTTACACTCATGTTCAATGCTTCAATGTGCCAATGACTACAGATCAGTGATGACAACGTTGCCATTTGATCTGCTCACATATGCACCAGGCTGCTAGTTCATATACGGAACAGAGGAATGGCCGGAGAGGACGTACTGTGGAAACAGTAGGTGTCGATCGGCTGCAGCGCCTCTACGCCAACTCTTATGCCTGCGTTTTGGACTTGAGGCTGAGGAAAGCACGTGCCGCCCAATCGCAAAAAAGCCTGAACCTCTGGAGAAGCGCCTTCGAGGATTGATTTATCTCCCACTGAGAGGAGGGATGAGGAGGGAGAGAGGGAGAAGACACGGCGATCCGAGGGGCATCCACTTGCAGCATCTGAAAGTAGAGAAGTAGAAAGGAACGTCTAAAGAGGCTGAATGCTACGTTTTTTTTTCCATGCTTGAGGTTATAAATGATGTTTTATGGTAATGATTAGAGGTCGACCGATTAATTGGTACTGATAGTTGATTGCTGGAACTAACAGCTATTGGCAAAAACCCATACGGGTAGTTTTTCCGGCATCCGTTCCACTGTCATTATGAGCGCTGCCTCTAGAGGCGCATCATGGACGCCACATGCTGTATATTTTTACACGTTGCACAGAGGAGTGTGCTTTTATAAATGTATTATTTATTTATTTATTTATTTATTTATTTATTTATTTATTTATTCTATAATTATATTTTTTAATAAACATATATTTATTTCCTTTAGCACATTTTTAGGATTCAGACCTTTTCTTTGTTATAGTAAATTTTTTTGTTTTTTTTGTTTTATGTTTATGTTTGTTTATCCAGTATCCTTTTGAAAAACTATCAGATTAATCGATTCTTAAGAACCTAGCTATCAGTATTGGTAAAATCGGTCGACCTCTAGTACTGGTATTCAGATATACAGTAAGCACGTGATGTGTTTTGCTTACCTGGCGCTGTAGCAGGCCGATGAGACTGTTGATGTGCGAGATCATTTCGCCTAGCTTCGGTGCTGAGGAGTGATGGTGCTTCTGTGTCACCTTGTTCAGCCACTGGAAATGGTGCTCAAAGGTTTTAAAGTCAGCATGGAGCTGAGAGAGTGTAGGCTTCAACTGCAGACCAATGAGAATGAAAAAAGGTCTGTTAGATCAGGTACATTCGCATTCATAACCAGAACTCTTGCTTTTATAACCACGATGACATTAAATTGCATATAAAATCCTGAAAACATGCTGACCTGTCCACTCGAAAGCAGTATAAATGTGTACAAACTGAATTGTATGAAAGACCACAGGGCAGACAGACAGTTGGAAGTTTACCTCCAGTGAGCTGAGGTCATTAGCTCTGATGTTAATGGCTGGAAGAGACTTGAACATGGGGTGGTCGTTCACCGGATCCCCGGATAGAAAGGCCTTCAGTAAAAAACAAAACAAAAGAAAAAACATGTTCACAAAAAAAAACGCTTGTTCACAAAAGCAACACCATGGCACTATGCAGACTTTTACCATGTTTCAAAAAAAAAAAAAAAATGTAAATAAAATAAAAGAGACGACCTCTGAGCTCTGATCTAAGAGCAGCACGCAGTGGCTGGAGTGCTAAAATTGGCAAGCTGGAGAGGATGCCTCCTGCTCTTAAGTCAGTAGCAGGAGGTACCCTCTACCAATACCACAGAATTACTGAGCATCAGAGTCACCAAGAGTTCACCAGGGTACAACCTCTGAAAGTCAACAAGTAAAGTTTGTGACCTGAAGCCACAGGATGTTTTGTAGAGGAAGAATAACAACACATGCAATGAGTAAGGCGCTTGGAGTAGAATAGACAACATTGGGATGGAGGGAAACTCCAGGGTCAGGTCTAAAAAAAAAATGAAATGACATACAGACCCAAAAACAGACCCCTATTATTTTTCATTCCGACCACTAGAGGGAGACAGAAACATTGACATTGACAGGGTATAAGGCAGCAGAGGTGGGGGTTTTGGTGTATAAACTTCTTTACTCTTGTTTGTTAGTGTTCAAAGGGGTAGGAATGAAGTATGAATGCAGTTATGAAACTGATGTGCAGGAAATAAGATAAGTGGCCATCAGAAGCAAGTAAGTAGCGCTGATTAGGTGACAGGTGTACGACACGCTATGCGTCATCGAGGTTTCATCAGATGAGAAAAACAACACCATGAGCAACTCAGCAAGCAGCTTGGTGAGGTCAGCTTTCCGTTGCCATTCTTTCACTGTTTTTTCCCCCCTCATATGTTGTTGCTGTTTTTGAAGACCCAACACACATTCCATCCACTGCTTAATTCCTCAGAGCTGCCTGTCACAGCTTTTGAATTTTGCTTTCGAAAGACACTTTTTTTTTTACTCTGGTCCACTTTTGTTCTCACACGCACCCGAAGAACACATGCACACTCTCACGTGCGCGAGGTCACGGAGACCGCCGTCCCTCTGCTGCTTTCTGTCGCCTCTGCTTCGGTGTTCCTGAATGCAAATACGGCTACGTGATAAATCTACCTGATTTCTATCGGGAACGCTTTGCTGTGACAACCAAAAAAAGCTAAACAAGTGATCCCACACCTACACAGCCCACAGCTATTTACAACACACACACACACACACACACAACCAGGCAAGCACCGAGCGAAGTAAATACACCCTCACAAACTAACACACATTAACACATTCTGTGCGTGCAACCACAGCAGCCGGCACACATAGTTTTTATTGCTTTCTTGTGGGGACTTTCCATCAACTCCCAACTATTTTTCTTTCCTAGGCTTGACCCCTGTAAAGTATAACTTCATGCAAGAAAAGAAAAAAAAAGGAACCAAAATAAACTGACTGGAAGAAAAAAACAACAACAAAGGAAACAAACAAACAAAAAACAAAACGACTTCTCCGTGTGGACTGGGGTCCTTTTGTCGCAGGTGGTGTCTACGATAACGATCTCGCCTTCACATCTGGCACAAAGCGATGCAGACAAACGCGCCAAGCGTGCATCTAATCTCTCACATATACTGTGTATGTATAGATATATATACACACACAGTCAGGCTCGCATCAGTCTGCTGCATCTCGTCCTTCCACATACACTGAGTGATCATCCAGGTCATACCTGAGTGCACTTACAAAGCCATGAAAGGGAGCACTATAACCTCAGATACAATCAAACTCAAGCACAAGAGGATGAGGTCAGACTTTCTGAGCTTCACAAGAGCGCTTGCGGTCTGTCGGCAAGAGCGTCGAGGAGACCCCGCGCCGGTGACTCAGACGCATAGAGACAAGCGAGACTAAAACCCGTCAGCCATGCTGCTGCATAAAGCAGGGCTTATGGCGCTGCCTCACCTTTACAAGTCACCCAGAACTGAAGACTGTGCTGCAGTTTTTTCAAGTTTCGCCTCGCTTGTGCTTGTAAACAGGCCTTCGGA
Organism: Silurus aristotelis; assembly: GCF_946808225.1. NCBI lineage: Eukaryota > Metazoa > Chordata > Actinopteri > Siluriformes > Siluridae > Silurus > Silurus aristotelis. The sequence continues at coordinate 31,743,427 of NC_139574.1, forward strand.
AAAGCCATGGCAACGCAAGGGAGGACATGCTTATGTTTCCGTAAGCAAGTTATGGCAGGGAGGCCTCTCAGAGGTGAGGGAAGTGCAGAATGAATAGGTTCGCTGCCCCCTAGGCTATAGGACCTGGATCGCCTAGCAACCTGGCAAAACCTGACCAGGAACCATTTGTAGCCCACTGACACATGCTCCAGATTAAAAAAAAAAGGAATGACCCTTAAAAACCGAGAAGCAGCCCTGCAGCAGGAAAGCCTCGCTGGCTCGGGCCGAGCGAACAGATTCAGGTTTTTTTTATGGCTTACTACTGTTCTAGGTTAAGTTCAGTTTAGTCTGGGATGATGGCCAGTACCGGGCCCGAGTCCAGATCTCTGTTGTTTTAGCCTGATGGAAATGAGCGTTATCTGCACCCTCACGGATTCAAAGCCGCCGCAATCTGCCACCCCTGCTCTCACCATGATTAATGCAGACCAGATGAGTTGAAAGGCCACATGTGTGAGTTCGTGTGAGCTCGAAGAGACAGGAGAGAGAGAGAGAGAGAGAGAGAGAGAGAGAGAGAGAGAGAGAGAGAGAGAGAGAGAGAGGTAAGGGAGGCTGAGTGCTGTAGCCAGATCCCACATGCTGAATGAGGCCAATTTGAGATCTGAACACCATCAGCATAACGACCGAATTTCCCACACCTCCCTCTCCATCTCTCACAATTTCTCTCTATTTCTCTCATTCCCTCTCTCTCAATCATTCACTATTTCTCTCAAGCTTTTTCTGCAGTTTCACTCTCTCTTTCTCTCTCTCTCTCTCTCTCTCTCTCTCTCTCTCTCTCTCTCTCTCTCTCTCTCTCTCTCTCTCTATCTCTCTCTCTCAATCAATCTTTCTCTCAGTTTCTCTTCCCTCTCTCAATCTCTCTCCTCACAACT
>NC_139574.1:31749334-31761834 GCF_946808225.1 Silurus aristotelis
GGAATATGTGGTTCTTCCCCAAACCACAGTTGTATAGGATATTTGGTTGAGATTTTCCACTCACTTGAACTAAGAGTCCCAAACCATGTTCCAGCCCAGTCTATAAAGATATGGTTTACATGGGTGGGAGTGGAATATCTGCTGTAGACCTCTCAACCCAATTAAACACCTTTGGAGTGATATGGAACATTGACTGCACACAAGGCCTCTTCAACCTTCATCAGTACCTGATTCTATTAACACCCTTGTGTCTGAAAGAACACAATTCTCCACAAGCACACTACAAAACATAGTGAAACATCTTCCCAGAAGAGTGGAGGTTATTCGAACAGCAAATTGAGACTAAATGTGGAATGGGAAGTTCATGCCCACCGAACACATGTGCAATGTATCAGTCACATTCCGGGAGATCTGAACGTGTCCTTGCTGACTGTACATTACAGGAGGGCTGCCAGCGGCCGTTCCGACGATTATTTGTGGAGCCACTGAGTAGGTCAGCTAGCATGAAAGCCCTTTAAAATGTCCCGTCTAGACCTGAAAAATGAACGTGTATGTGTCAGTGAGTGTGAGTGAGTGAGCAAGTGTGTGAGTGTGGGTGCCCTGCGTGTATGACCTATAAATAATCGTTGCAAGTTTATTGAAATTTACCGGTGTTATGAATTCCAGCAGCCTAAATAAGACGGAACACATCCCTTGATAAAAAAAGGGGACGTTTCAGACTTTCTTGTGCATCAGTAAATAAAAGACAGTGTTTAATGTTACCTTGTTCTTTAATGCTTCAAAACACAGGCTCTTACGCCATCAGATTACGCGTGTGCGCGTTACGCAAACGCGCATGCATTTGTTTTTGCTGCTTTTGTCAGGAACACAGTGGCACGTTCATAAACACATACGCACACACACCAATATAAACAAAAGTCCAAATGATTGCTATGACACAGCATTGGATAACAGGAAGAGGACCGAAGAAGAACATGCTCATAACTTATCATTTCTCGGCCATCGCGCATCATTTCCTGCATGGAATTTTCACGATGGAAAGAGATAGAAAGAAATACGAGGAGGAGCGAACGTGAGTGCCGAGTGGGAGTCGGAAGTCTTCCACGAGCGTGCGTGTGTCTGTGTTTGTGTTGAGATTGTGTTAATATTTACTCTCATATTGCTACATCACTACTTTTTTCCCCCTTCTGTCAGATCCTGTTACACCGAGAAGATGAGCGTCCCAGCTGGGTCTATCACCATGACGACTTCTAACCCCCCCTTACCCCCACAACCTTACAGCCCCACTTCCGGCCCCCCTTCCCTCGATTTTACAGACGTCAGAGAACATGTGAGTGTGGAAATGACTCTGGGAAAATAGAAAGGGAAAGGGGAGAAGGGGAAAAAAAAGAGGATGACAAACTGTGCGGGGAATCGTTGGGCAATAATGTGATGTCTCAAAAACCGTCTTTTCTCACACACAAACACGTGCGTGCAACAACACACACACACAAATTGCCACGCAATTGCCGCGTATGTAAACTATTCAGTCACACTAGGTCAAAGACGGAATGAGAACAAGAGAGAGAAAAAAGAGAAAGAAGCCTGTGTTGTGGTAGGAGCAATCTACATCCCACCGCACTCATAAAGCAAAGTTAATGAGGACTGTTACTGAGCCAACTGCTTCCCTCGCACTCACTCATTCACTCTCTCACACACACACACACACACACACACACACACACACACACACACACACACACACACACACACACACACAAAGAAGGGTTGGATGCAGGCCAGGCAGCACTCAGTACCACCGGGTGATGCCCCTTACACACTTTTCTTCCTCATGAAACATCTCTGCTGACGGCTCGTCTTCATTACACCCTCATTCGGACTCTTGTTACGAAAAATAGTATTCCAAACCGTATAAATCACCCAGGGGAGCTGCTTTTCCGGTCTCCAGAGTTTGGCAGCCGGTGTACTCTGATATTGCCCTGACGCACAAGCGTACGCACTCACGCTCAGTCTCGGTGATGCAAGTCAGAAACCTGGATGCAATTTCACTGGTACAGTAAGACACCGGGTGAAAAGCGCTTACACATTTACCATAACACTTTCTCTGTCTCTGGCTGGTGGAGAAACGGCGGAATGACCATGATGGAGCAATAAGGTTGAGCATCAGGAAGCCAGGGAGGGTTTGGGGTGAAGGAAGAAAGAGTGTGGAGAGATGGAGAAGGAGACGCAGCGCACGCAAAGGGAATATTTTACAGGATAGACATGTCTTTTCCACCCTGTCTTGTTCTCCCCCTCTCTCCCTCTGTCTCTGTTCCTCTCCTCAGAGCTTTCGCCATCTCGAAAAGCCTGGGAACGTTTTTCAGACTGTGTTCAACCCGACACACACTTTCACCAACACACCCTGATCCCGGGCTACCACACAAACACACATACACACACACTTGTGCATGTCCCTTCTTCTCTTCTCAGCCTGCCTAAACATTCTTTCCTTGCCTGTCATTGTATGTGGCGTCTAATTCTTTTTCTCCAACTCTTTCCCTCGGCCTGTCTGACTCTCCAACACACCCCGCGTGCGAGTGTGCGTGCGCGTGTGTGTGTTTCTCTTCTCGTTTGTCGATCTTTCCTGCCATCTCTCCATCCATCCGGCTCTCAGGGGAAGAGTAGGTGTTGGACGCAGAGGGCTTCACATAAACAGTGGCCCACTAAACAATAACAGCAACAAAAACAGCCGGATGTAAACAAGACGGAGGAATGTAAACAGGTCTGGCCATTGGGCTAGCGCTAAAGGGGACCGTGAAGCAAGATTTGATTATTATCTCAAATCAATGTCTCTCTCTGTCTGTGTGTGTTGGTATGTGTGTGTGTGTGTGTGTGTGTGTGTGTGTGTGTGTCACGCTCTTGTTCTCTTCTGCAAATGTACTCCAGGAATCCTGCTAGAGTCATGGACTGACCGGGAGCCAAAGGCTTAACAGTGTGAAAAATAGCTGACAAAAGGCCGAAAATGAGAGCTGGCCAGGGAGTACAAGAGGGGTTATTTTTAGCGCATACTTTCTTGTAAAAAGAAGCTCCTGGGAGACGATACTTGCGCATTCCCTACGTATTTGTCAGGCCTTGTTGGATGTCCGCTCTGACACGGAGCGTGTCAGTGACCCCCCCATTTGCCCCTAACTTACCGGACTTTGTGATAACACACACACACACACACACCCACCCACACACACACACACACACACACACACACACACACACACACACACACACACACACACACACACACACACACAGGGTAATACACTCCCATTACTGGACACCTTTCCTGTCTCTGTCTGCGTCACAAATCCCAGTCTGGGTGTTATTCTTTTAAAGAATCTCACGACTGAAAAGCAAAAGTGCACACAGGAGAGGGGGTGATAAAGAGAGGGAGGAGTAGAAATACAAGATAGGGGAGACTGAGAGAAAGAGGTAAAAACAACCCAAGGGGGCCAGAAAGACAAAAGACTGGAATGCTCTGATGTCACACTCTTGTCCCAATGACGAAGCTTGTCACCATGACCCAAATGATCTGAGAGAGTAGCCTTTAGAGCACAGACATTGTCCGCATGCTGTCTCGAGAAAATGCAGCAGTGTGAGTCAAATAAAAGTACACTGCAAATCTTAGCGGTTGGAAATACTCTCTATAGACAAAAGTTTCTAGACACCAAAAGATTGGTGTGTGCTTGCTGAACATCCCAGTCCACATTTAGTCCCCATTTGCTCTTATAATAACCTGCACTTTTCTGGGAAGATGAAGATTTTGGAGTGTGCTTGTGGAGATTTGTGCTCATTCAGCCACAAAGGTAAAGCCAGGTATTGATGTAGGGTGAGGTGAGGAGGCCTGGGGTGCAGTCAGCATTCCAATTAATCTCAAAGGTGTTCAGAAATGTTTAGGTCAATGCTCTATAGCAGGCCACTCCAGATCTTCCACTTAAACCCATGTAAACCATATGTTCATGGAGCTGGCTTCCTGCACAGGAGCACTCTCATGTTGGAACAGGTTTGGGTCTCCCAATTCAAGTGAAGGGAAAATTTAATGCAACTGTATGCCAAGGCATCTTATACAATTGTGTGCCTCCAACTTTGTGGTAACAGTTTGGGAAAGAACCACATATGACTGGAAAAGTCAGGTGTCCCAATACTTTTGTCCATATAGTGTATTCTTGCTTGTTAAGACTTTTTTTTTCCATAATTAGAAAATAATCTCAAACTACATGAAGTCATAAAAGTAGTAAATGTTTTTAGAATTACATAAGAACTATTTTAAGATGCTGAAAACATTTACAATATATAGTCTTAATAGCTTGTTTCAAGCTGTTTATTGTAGATGCTTTGTACAGCCGGTGTGTTTCCCATTGCTATTTGACCAGTGTTGGCAGGTTTGAACATTTCCAGCCCAAAAACATCTCAAAATCTTTTTCAGTTTCTTCTCTTTTCTTTTGCTCAGACTGTGCATGGAAAACAAGACCAATATAGTGCACACACATTTCTAACAGACATCACAGACATGATCTACTCCATTAACTGCCCTTTCCCTCAAACGATGTGCATCATAGACACACTGTCTGCACTTAAACCTTTGTTTTTTTTTTTGTTTTGTTTTTGCTTAAAAAGGATTCAACTCAGATTGTCTGCAAATAAAACAAGACTTTGCTGGCCACAAGGCAATTTTTTAATTAGCCCAAAAAATAGGACTCTTTTATAAACTGTCCTGTTTGATCTTACTCCCCTAACAGTGTTTATAGAGCAAGCTTGGGGCAGCATGATTCTTACCCCAGTGGGCCATCATTAAGAAAGTAAGAAAAGGTGTTTTATACCTGTGACATGTATTTTACAACACAAGAGAAATTCTTTCTTCGCGTCTCCCAGCGATGTTAGGAGCTAGGGTCAGAGTGCAGCATCAGCCATGTTACAGTACCAATAGAGCACAGAAGGTTAAGGGTGTTGCTCAAGAGCCCCAATAATGGCAGCTTGATGATACCAGAGCTTGAAACCCAGAACTTTCTATCAGTAACCCATAGCCTTAACCACTGATCTACCAGCTTCAAACAAATGATTGGAACTGCTGATTAGCATGCTAACCTTATGTGCAGCAATCAAAACATGGTATATGTGTTTGCAAAAACATATTAGGGATTGTTGCAGTTGAGCATGGTGCCTGTTATGGTGCAACAACCACACAGATTTACAAATCTTTGGAACATAAGCCTTTATCTAAGGATAGTTTATGAAGATTAATATTAGAATGACTGATCTAACCTATGGTGGAGCTCTGCCATCCTGCGAGTGGAAACATCTTTTCTATCTTTTGTATGAGTTTATTACAATTACTTTCTAAATAGACTTTATAGAATTATATTGTTTAGATTGTATTGTAAAATCTATTGTCTTTATTATCTGCAAAAAAATCTATAATTTATGAATTGTATTGATTGACATAAACAAATGCACACAAATAAAAATACCAAAACAAATGATAATAAAGTTATTGCTATATCTAGGGAAAGTATATTTTGTTACTAACATTGCATCTATCTGTATCTATAAGTAAATGAAAATAAAGCCAACTTGACTTGACAGGACTTGTATCTGACCTAGAAATGGAAGTGTTGTTCATAGACTAATGCTCTGTTAATGAACCTTTAATAGTTTATGCATTTTTACAGGTGCTAAAGGTGTATCCTTGAGGTACCACTTCAGCAAAATAGAAAGGCACAGAGGAGCAGCATTTCATAAGGATATAAACCGAATGATATCTTGTTTATCTTCTCACTCACTCAATTATTAAAAGTATATATTCACCTAGGCTATAGGCAGTTCATCTACTGCTGTGCAAGATGTGGCAATGTGGCTCATATGCAGTCTATCAAGAGAAAGAAATTAGCTTCAGACTTTTGCTGAGCAGATTAGAGGTGGATCAATCATAATTTTATTAGCTAGTGCACCTGTCATCAAAAAGTTTCATAATGCTTACCCAGACCCATATTTTAGCGTTACCTCACACTTTAGGGAAACATCACGTTGTAGCTTAAAAATTGTAGCAACACATTGCAGCCTACATGTAATTAGCTACTTATGTTCATTAATATAGACTGTAGGATTCAAATGGCTCAAATGAGTCTGTTCATTACTGTCTACTACGTGTTCCACAGCATTTTTTTGGCAGTGAGACATGTTTAATCTTTGCATCACAATTAGAAAGATATATTTTTCAAGTGTGGCTAGTGTTTTTTTTCCCTCTTTACATTTTCATATACCTCCAGGTTCTTGATTCAAAAAAGATCTCATCTGTCATCTGTGCATTATCTACCTAGTAAAAGTTGTTCTGCAGTCAGCAGGATAGCACCTCAGGCAATGAGTTTAGTGACGCAGGCTTTAGGATGGAAAACAAAGAATCATTTCACACCACTGTCAAGCCCATGAAGTTTAAACATACAGTAGCTACTTTATATGAACAAAAGTATTGGGAAACCGGACTTTTCCAGCCATATGCAGTTCTTCCCCAAACTGTTACCACAAAATTAGAGGCACACAATTGTATAGGATGTCTTGGGATGTGGAAGCATTACATTTTCCCTTCACTTTAACTATGAGACCCAAACCTGTTCCCTGCACAAATTGAGCTCAGCTCCATGAATATATGGTTTGAATAGGTTGCTGTGAAAGATTTTGAATGGTCTGCTATAAAGACCATTCTATTGAACACCTAATGGATGGAACACTCCATGAAGATACCCTTGTGGCTGAAAGAGTACAAATCTCCACAACTATAGTAAATGGGGACTGAAAGTTTGTCCATATAGTGTACATACAAAATAAAAATGAAAACAACCAGAGAGACTAACAAAAGTGGACTTTATCAATAAATACATTCTAATACTGTTTTATAGGTCACAAATTAAAAATTCCATCAATCTAAAAAGAAAAATCCTTTGGGAGGGAATATAGTTAGCATAAAAAGCATGTTTTTTTCAAGGAGAAGTAGTCATTTAAGTGCTTTTAGAAGTTGTAGGATTTTAGACATTGTTTAAAGACTGCTATTGACTCAGCAGTTTGAACATCAAGTGGAAGTTTATTTTACCATCTAGGTGCCAGAAAAGACAAGAGACATAAAGTATGCTTTTCTTGAACCCTGAGAGATAGTGGAGTGCTTAAGGACTGAAGGGTGTATGGTGCAATGTGAGGTAAGATAAGTGCTGAGAGGAAAAGGTCCATTTTAGGCTTTCTTGGCAAGCATCAGTGTTTAAAATCTGCGTGTCTCAATCTGCTTGTATCAAAACACTGATTAATACAGATATAAAATTTGCAAAGTGAACAATCTTCAGCCTTAAGGCAGTGACATCTTAGTGTGTGTAGTATATGTGCATCATTCACATAAGGATTTTCAATGTCAATGCTGGGTTTAGAAACCTGACCAAAAAAATTCAGCAAATATTGTACACAGGCAACAAAGCCTGTAAATAAATAGACTTAAGTTACAGTCTCTAACCGACAAAGTAGAGTATGAAGGAGACTTTGTCTAATAAAGTGGCCATTAAGTGCACGCTTAAACCACTGTTGCTCTGCGTGATACACACCGTCATGTCAGTGTCACTCTATAATTGTAATCAGTCCACCAACCAAATAATGTCTGATCAGTTGTGCTTCTTTGGAGATCGCTTGCTTTGACAAATGACTACAAAGTCTGTGTATACATACAAGGTGGTATCAAAAAGTTTTGAGACACACTGTCAACTTCAAAATAGTCTCCTTGCTCAGCAATACAGCACTCCACACAATCCCAGCAGTCCTGCTACTTCTGTAATATGTCTTGGAAATCTTCTTTTCGAAGCATGTCAAGCACCTTCAGCGTGCATGCCACTCAAAACATGTGAAACGTATGTCATGCCAAATGTCTCTGTGGCAGATTTGCAGAGTTTCACACAGAATTTCATTCTGCTCTTTGTTTGAACTTGCCGTCCATAATGATTTCGCAGACGTGGCAAAGCTTGTGTTCAGAATAACACCAATAGAACCATTATTTTCATTAGGTTTTTGCAAAGGTTCTGCTGGCTGTTTCACAACAGTTCTTCTTGAATGCTTTGAGTGCTCTGTTTAGAGAGATCAAGAACACTGGCATGTTCTAAAGTATATTCACTTTAATTGAAACACCTGTAAACCAGGTCATTTATGCAATCAGTCAAACATGTGGCTGCAAAACAAAGAATTAAATCATGCAGACACAGGTGAAGAACTTTAAGTAATGTTCACATTCACAGGCACATCAAATTATTGTCTCTGTGACTTTAACAGTAGCATAATTGTTGAAGGCAGATGTGCTGGGTTAAGAATTTCAGATTCTGCAAATCCGGAATTTCATACATAACAATCTCCATAGTCCATGGAATGGAAAAAAACTTGTGTGGAGTATCAGCAGGCTAAAACACTTTATTGATTGTAGATTTTAGAGTAGAACGACCAGATTCAATTGAGCAGATTGGAAGTGTATTGTAACTCAAATGGGTACACTTTACAAACTTGGTGATCAGAAAAGCACCTCAAAATGTACAACACACCAAACCTTGAGGTGAATGGACTACAACAGCATACGACCACATCAGGTTCCACCCTGGTCTACCCTGAAAAAAAATCTAAGGCTATCATGGACATAGACTCATCCAAACTGGAAAGTTAAAGACTGGAAAAAGACCAGGTGATTTTTTTTTTCCAGGTCCCCAGTTTGAATGAGTCAATAAGACATAGACAAAAAGAAAAAGGCCACATATTGTAAGTAGTAAAAGTAAAATCATAACTGCATAAGTGGGTGGAATGGGTCAAACCTTCTGAGAGAGTCACATGCATACCTCTAAATAGTAGTCCATAATTCCAGGAACATTCCAGAGACTTGTAGAATGTACACTATACGTATAAACAATTAATTTGACGAGTAATCATAAATTAAATCCTAAAGATGTCAGGTAATAGTATTGAAATAAGAAAGAAATCACTACAATGTAAATTATTAACACTAATTATTAAATGTATTTGTTGTTATTATTATTATTATTATTATTATTATTATTATTATTATTATTATTATTACAATATAAAACTCTTTCATTCCACTTAAATCACCCATTTCATATAATACAAATATTTCACATAATTGTTTACAATGCCTTTTGATATGTAAACATAAAATTTTCTCTTTACTTGATATAAAAGTCCCCAAAATGTTCCAGCATTGCAATGCCCCTGAGCACACGCCAACTCCTTGCAGATATGGTTTACAGGGTTCAGTGGAAGATCTTGAGTTGCCTGCTATAGAGCTCTGACCTCAACCATACTAAACACCTTTGAGAAAAATTGGAATGCTGGCTGCACCCCAGACATCCTCACCCTATATCAGTACCTGACTTTATTATCATTCTTGTGGTTAAACAGAAATCTCCCTAACCACAATCTAAAACACTTTCCCAGAAAAGTGGAGGTTGCTATAGAAGCAAATGAGGACTAAATGTGAAAAGGGATGTTCAGAAAGACATACAAATATTATACACAGGTATATGTTCATTATCACACATTAAGTGTATGCTATTATTACACATTGAAACATCTTTATGTCTTTTAATGTACTCATCTGTAAGTGTGTATATGTTTTGTGTGATCATTTACAAATCATAAAACTTTTTTGAACTGAGGAATGGATGGAGGAGAGAGCCAAGGCTCTTGCTTCTTTGGTAAATAACCCCCTCCTCTTTGGTCATTCATTTAGTCTGCATCATCACTGGAATGTGTTGTATGCCCTGCATATGGACAGATTTATTTTTAGAAGCCAGTTTACATTCCCAATTCCCCTCCCACGCATGGAAGCTAAAGATTCACCTCCACCACTGTCCTCAGCTTTTAAAAAAACCCTCACACGTCTGTTTCATATTAATTTATGCTCGCTCTGTCTCCTTCATCGTCTCTCTCTCTTTCTTAATCTCTTTCTCTCTTGCTTTATTTCCTGTTTTAACCTCTCACAGGTATGGTAGGAATGAAGGGAATGACACAATCATGGATCAAGGGAAATTCCCTTAGGGCAAGACAGGAGGAAACTAAGAAGCTGACAGAAATTTGGCAATAGAGGGTGGAACAAGGGATGAGAAAAAGGGCAGACGGAGGGGTCGGCCGGATGGGCGAGGAGCGACAGAGGATGAGAGGGAGAGGTAGAAAGAAAACAAACACTCTTTGATGAAGCCGTGTGACACTATGCAGAAGCTGGGCGGCACGCAACTCGGCCTTGGAACGAATCAATTAGCCAGGAATGAGTCAGTACAAAACGAAGTCTGTATCAGAAGCTTTACCTTTCTCTTCACCTTCGGAGGGAAAAAGAGAGAGACAGAGAGAGAGAGAGAGTGAGAGAGAGAGAGAGAGAGAGAGAGAGGGAGAGAAAGACAGACAGACAGAGTCTGTAGGAGACATAAATGAAGAGTCTGAGAGGGGAAGTGAAAATCAGAGCAGGCAGAACAGATACATCAGATTATAGGACCGCCAAAGTAGTTTCCCCCTGTTTCTTAATGTTACATCACCGTTTACACTGCAACAGGCCGTGAGCAGACGCATGCCATATTCCTCCCACCCAGCACAGAGGCCCAGAACACACACACAGGTCTGACATCACACCCATCAGTCTCTGATCCCACTTTAGACTCCTATATTTGGGCCTAATGTGATGAGAGGAGAGAAAAAAAGGAGTGAAAGAAATGTGTTTTGGGAGGAGACACAAGCTGTAGTGACAGTGAAGAACGACCTGGCATGACCGTGTGAGAACGAGAGAAGGAAGAGCTGTCCAACAGAAAGGGAGGATGAGGAAATCAATTCGAAACGATTTCATTCTGAAAAAATTTAGAAAAAAACATGTAAAGCAGGCTTTATGAGTGTAACTTTTCCACTGTATGTCACTGGATACTATTTGGAGATGCAAATATTTACAACATAAAGCATATGAAAGAAGAATTCTGAAAACACCCTTCAAGAGGAGATCTCATTGTGTGACAATTTTTGTATCCTCTGTGAACTTGACAAATGTGCAGATTAAAGTTTGTAATGCTAAGCTGTCTGTGTTAACTAATACAAATTAAGAAACTATAATGACATTAGTTAGATTAGTTAGGATTGTAATTGGTGTAATTATCATAGTAGTCTTTTCCCTGATTAGCTGGAAGAACAACATTTTTATAAATTCATTCATTCATTCATTCATTCATGTTCAATAACTGTTGCTAAATCCAGGGTCAGGAGCTCTCTCTCTCTCTCTCTCTCTCTCTCTCTCTCTCTCTCTCTCTCTCTCTCTCTCTCTCCCTCTCTCTCTCTCCCTCTCTCTCTCTCTCTCTCTCTCTCTCTCTCTCTCTCTCTCTCTCTCTCTCTCCCTCTCTCTCTCTCTCTCAACCTCTCTCTCTCTCTCTCTCTCTCTCTCTCTTAATCCTTTACTCTCCTCCTAAATAACTAGGAAGATCTCTTGGCCATGTCTGTGACTGCACCTGGGTCCATCAAGTCTTTTAAAGCTTGGGAACACTAGCCATGATGCAATCAATTGAAAGGAAACACGTGCACACGTACAGACCAACAATCATTCCACCTAGGGTCAAGTCAGAGCCACCAGTTCATCTATCCACATGTTTTTACAAAATAGAAGGAAACTAGAGAAAACCCACGCAGACAGTAACTCGAGCTCAGGCTCAACAAGCAATTCTTTCCTTACAAATTCAGCGTACAAATCTTTGCCAAGTCACATGACAATAAGTTTTCGAGTGGGCGATTACAGACTTCTATTACCATTCTGAAAATATGTCTACACTTTATACAACCCCAATTTCAAAAAGTTGGGACACTGTAAAATGTAAATAAAGATAGAACGCAATGATTGCAAATCTCATAAACTCATAGTTTATTCACAATAGTACATTGAATATATATGAAATGTTTAACTAAGTAAATGTACCATTTTAAGAAAAAAAAATGGGTAATTTTAAATTTGATGGCTGCAACACGTCTCAAAAAAGATGGGACGGGGCAACAAAAGTCTGGTAAAAGTAAGTGTTATTACAATGAAACAATTCGAGAAACATTTTTCAACTAATTAGGTTAATTGACAACAGGTCAGTAAGATGTTTGAATTAAAGATTGACAGAGCTTCACTAATCGGGCCTACAAATTGTGGAATAATATCAGAATAATGTTCCTCAAAATAAAATTGCAAAACCATTAAATATCTTTAATTTCATGACCTTTCTGGGTCATGACCGAAAGGACAAGATCCCGGATACAGGCGGCCGAAATGTGCTTTCTCCGCAGGGTGGCTGGGCGATCCCTTAGAGATAGGGTGAGAAGCTCAGTCACTCGGGAGGAGCTCAGAGTAGATCCGCTGCTCCTCCACATCGAGAGGGGTCAGCTGAGGTGGCTCGGGCATCTGTTCCGGATGCCTCCTGGACGCCTTCCTGGGA
>NC_139574.1:31766834-31816834 GCF_946808225.1 Silurus aristotelis
CCAAATGGAAATATTTCAGTAAAATACAGATACGTGAAATAACTACTTACAGTAAGTACAGTAACAAATTACATTTTCTTTATTACTGTCCACCACTGATTAGTAAAAAAAATGTGTTTTTTATAATCTTCATTTTTTTTATTAAAGCTTCTACTTGCTCTCACCTATTTCAGAAAACACAAACTATATAGAAATGTTAATGAGCATCTTTGGTTGACCAATCTGGCCCGAATTCTTAGTATCGGGCTTTAAAAACATCAAGGCAAAGAAAGAATGTTTATTTTACTGCTAGACATGACAAAAATGTAGGTCAAATTATCACAGGAGAATATTTCCACTGAAAGGAATTTAAGCTGAATTTGCCAATCGTATTGTGAAAGAATGGAGATTTAATGACTCATCACCAGGACGACTGCTGACATGTTCAAATTAAACATTATGAATAGGTGTAATAAAATGATTTTTTTTAACAAACATGTTAGTTATCTTGTTGAAACTTCTTGTTGCACAGAACTGTGGAATGTGTTGGCAACCAAATGTCAAACCTAGCAAACCAAAGGTTCCAGAATTCAGTGGGTGCAGTCAGCATTCCGATGTATCCTGAAGATAGTCGATAAGGTTGAATCAGAGCTTTAAAGTAGGACACTCAAGATCTTTCACTCCAATCCATGTAAACCATGTCTTCATTGAGCTGGCTTTGTGCACATTGTTGCATTACTAGAACAGGTTTTAGATGTCCTAGTCTCCTAGTCTTCAAGTGAAGGCAAATGTAATGCTTCCGCATCCAAAGACCAAATATCCTGTGTGCCTCCAACTTTGTAGTAAAGCCTCCAACTCAAGTGTTGTCCATATACTCTATGTTTTCAAATGACCAATTACTGAGCCACATTGTTTCCAGTGACCACTGAATCACTGAACACCATTGTTTGTTCCACAACTAAACTTTCTTTGCTTTTTTTGTTATTTCGGGTATTATAAAGTCATAAATGTAACAATTTTAATTTGCAACTATTTCATCTGACTCTATTTCCTGGTTACCACTTTAATCACTACCATTATTATTATTAAGTTCTTAATTAAAATAACAGTATTAAGCCCTTTGCAAGCATCCCTGGTCTGATCCTAATGCCAGGTAACTGTCTGTATGTAGTTTTGGTACATCTTCTCCCCAAATGGATTCCCACCAGATTTTTGTGTTTGTTCATGTTGCCTGTGATGGACTGGCTTCCACCATCCAAGGTGAACCCATGGACCATGATAGAGCAGTTATTAAAATAGTTGAAATCGAGTAAAATAATAGTTAGAATCTATAATTTAAAATTGTTCATATAAACTTCCTTCCATTTGTATCTGTTCAATTCCATCCTCTACTTTAAGTGACTATTGTTTTCCCTCTTTTCATTGACAACTCATTTTGACATGCAATTATTCTTCACCATGGCCTAAAGTAAGTGGACACCTTAACATGATCTAACTTTGTGAGCCTGCTGGAAATTTTGTCCATACAGTTAGAAGTACACAAATGTCTGGGAAGTCTCTGTAGCATTACAATTTCCATTCATTGGCACAAATTCATCATTGATGACTCAGCTGACCTGAGAACCTGAGCTGAGGAGGCCGCATGAGGTTTATGTATAAAATCCATTATGCTTAGCTCTTGCAAGACAATATGTTGCTCCACCACAGTACAACTCCTCCCAAAATCTGTGATAGCTACACTATATTGTCAAACGTATGCAGACACCTGACCATTAGTCTTTCTCAAATTCCTACAACAAATTTGGAAGCATATTGTTGAATTCTATAATATATGTTTATATGCACAACATTACAATTTATATTCACTTCATCTAAGCAGCACTCCTGTGCATAAACTGAGCTCTCTGAAGACATAGTTTGCCAAAGTTAGTGTTAAACAGGATGAACTGGAACAATGACTGCACTCCAGACCGCATCACCCTACATCTGTGGCTGGTTTTACTAAAGCTCTTGTAGCTGAATGAGCACAAATTCACACAGCCAAACTCCAATATCTAGTGGAAAGTCTTCACATAAAACACATAAAAATTATATTGTCATGCATGCACAAATGTTAGGCCATGTAGTATAGATAGTAATGTCATATGTAAGCTCACCAGAAATAATACAAAGTATAATAAAATTCTAGGCGGTCCCCTGGTGGTCTAGTGGTTAAGATGCAGCGCTCCCACCGCTGCGACCCGGGTTCGATTCCCGGTCAGAGAACCATCCCCAGCCACTCTTAGTGCCGGTCCCAAGCCCGGATAAATTGGGGAGGGTTGCGTTAGGAAGGGCATCCAGCGTAAAACATGTGCCAAATCAAACGTGCGGAGGATCCGCTGTGGCGACCCCTAACGGGAGAAGCCGAAAAGAAAGTTTTTAGTTTATAATAAAATTCTAGGCCAAGACATTTACAGCATACTCTCTTATCCAGAGTGACTTACTGCTGAGCAGGAGAGAGTTAAGAGCCTAGAAGTGGCAGCTTGGTGGTGGTGGGATTTAAACTTGTGACCTTCTGATCCAAAGTCCAATGCCTTAACCACTGAGCTACCACCTCCCTGACCCTCTGACTCGCACCCGGCTTGAAAACATTCAGACAGTGTAAGGTCAGTAAGTCAGCCCGAGCCCTCAAAAACATCTGAACTGTTTTTGGCCAAGTCAGAAATCACCAATCTCTTCCATAATAAGTGGATGACCAGTCCAGAAAAGCCGTCTGCAAGTCTTGCTCACAAACCACATGGAGTGTAGAATCAGAAATGGCATAGTCACTTAATTGATTAAAGTTCGACCACAGGGCTGCGAAAGTGATGAATCACAAATCTACAAGTGACTTACGTCTGCGACTCAGCGTGTGTGGATCTTTTTTTTCAGGATGATGCCTGAGGGAGATTAGCCAATCAGTGTCTACTATGATGTAATTAGCTCTCACAGGATGGCATGTCACTTACAGTAAAGAGCGCAATACTAGTCTAGCCGTCAACAGGAAAACAGGCTCGGCACTAAACACAATGATGTACTGTAGTGTGTAAGAAGTTGATGAAAGACTTTAATCCGGGACAAAATGCGGGTCTGGGCAGATATTTTATATGAAATATACTTCATTATAAGCGCATGAGCACGTAAAGATTAAACAGCCTAATAGTGCTACATGACATGAGCAGAGATTGTTTTTGTTTAAATTAAGAACCAGGCACACGTTTGTTTAATCAGAGACAATATCAGTGAATTACAACCTACAAGCCAACGTGAACTGCTGCAAGCTCTCGCCACAACATAACAGATAGCCTACTTTTTCAAGTGGCTTGACATTGAGCTGCTTTTCCATTTTATCTCATAAAAAGGTACAACCAAGAGTTAAAGGAATTCGCATGCAGTATTGTGCACCTAATACGATTGCTTATTTGTTCCTGCTCTCAATATTTGATTTCTAAAACATGATTGCTCCATTCGGTTATATGAACTTACAATATTTGGACAAAATTAATGGGGAAACATGATTTTTTCCAGCCATATGTGGTTCCTTCCCAAACTGCTACGTACAAAGCTGGAGGCACGCGTTTGTATAGGATGTTTCCAAATTTCCTTTCACTTGAACTAGGAGACCCAAACCTATTTCAGCATGACAAAGCATCTATGCACAATGCATGCTCTGAAGATATGGTTTACACGGGTTGGAGTGAAAGACCTGCTTTAGATCTCTGACTACTCTATAATGCTGACTGCACACCAGGTCTCCTCACCCTGAGTATTTGATTTTACTACCCTTATGGCTGAGTGAACAAAAATCTCTAAAGGGACACTCTGAAATCTTGAATTAAACATCTTCCCAGAAGAGTGGAAGTTATTTTAGCCACCATAAATGTGGAAAGGGATGTTTAAAACGCACATATAAAACTTGAATAAAGGGTAACCACAAACTTTTGTCTGCATATTGGCTTTTTCCTCTTGAACCAAGTTCCAGGGCAAGTTCTGGTAACTGAACTCAAGTTTATAATTGTATCAGAAATAAAAGAGTTAAGCAAATCTAAATGTCTTGGCTACCTGTACAAAATGTTGAATTGAAACAAAGGTTATCTTCTAGTTCTAGTGAAATCTTCAAGCGAAATGTTTTACAGTAATTCTGAAGATGTATGATGTTTTAAATCAGCCTGGAACACATAGTAATGATCAGTTTATAAACTAAATTACACAATTGAAAACCCATCAACCAATCGTAATACTGTATGAACATATTATAATTCACTACTATTCCACTCTATGAGCACGGTAATCCAAAATTGACTTTCAATTATCAATACGAGGAAACAGAAAACAACAATGTCCCAATTTGGGATACAACTATATAAAAATGACAGGTGAGTTTTACATCTTACATCCTGTCCTTTGTCTTATGGGCCAGTACTGCATCTGTTTCATCTCCCAAAGAATAGTTCAAATTTCCATAAAGGTACAGATAAAAATTACATTGAGAGAGCAGGGGAGTCCTTGAAGCACTTCTATAAGGTATTAGGTACACATTTTCCAGCTGACAGATATGAGATTCAGGTCTAGCGTTAAAATAGATCCATTTCAACAAATAGATCATTTGTTTATTTTGTCATTGGCTTGGGATTGTATTTAAAACTTGGCTCCTTCGCTTGATGTGATATCACCTACGATTGCACTATGTCTTGGGGCAAACTCTCTTATCTGTGTACAGACAGACTGTCATAAAGCGTCTGCGTTTACGTACTCCTTTAATTGACATTGAATCATGCCCAGGAATTGGATTTCGCCAACTGAATTTCACTTTGTCGACTGACGACAGACTTGATGAGCTCATCAGACCTCACACTTGTCTTGCTGAACTGCTGCTTCCCCTTGTTGCTCAGAGGAATCTGCTGGCAATAATTTTTTATTAAACCTCCGTTTGTGTGTGTGTGTGTGTGTGTGTGTGTGTGTGTGTGTGTGTGTGTGTGTGTGTGTGTGTGTGGTGTGTGTGTGTGTGTGTGTGTGTTTGGGGGTTGTGTGTATTGCCATTGCGCCCTCCAGTGTTCATTAATGGAATTACACAAGAAGCACATGACTGCCAGAGAATTAGTGCAAGACCAAGACATATGCAAAAACTGGTCCCATGACAATTTTCTTTTTATTGCCAAAATGTGAACATATAACACATGGATAAAATATGTAATGCATCTGGGTGAGTGTATTACGAGGTCAGAGTGTTAATGTGAGAAGCAGATGTTGGAAATGGGTCAGGATTGTAACATGTTAGGGTGGGTGAGATCACGGATAACTCTGAATCACTGATTTTATAGTGACGTGAATGGACCTGGAGAGGAAGACTGTGGTACACTTCTCTGTAAAAGATGGTGAAAAATCTTACAATAAAGGCAAAAGAATGCCAGATGTGTTGCTAAGTGTAACCACAGTAGCTAAAATGTGTTTATACTGTATAGAGGAAAAACACGAATATCACAAAGTGTGATTGAAAATATGGCATATAGATAATTATTATTATTAGAACCCTTTAGTGTTATGTTTTAGTGCATTAGTGTATATTTGGTTTATTTGGTGTTGCCAATAATGGAGTTTTACATGTTTAAAAGTAAAAAAAAAGTGAATACATACTAAACTCTTTCGAAACCTAAAAGTCAAGTAACCATTGCAACCAGGCAGTGATTAAACAACTTACTGTTGATATGTAACATGGTGGATAATCATCTAAAATGATGCACAAGTTATACAAGGTAAGAAACATAATTGAGAAACAATTTCAACAATAACGTGGAGGCATTTCGAAATGTCTTCACAGCTTAACAGATCTAAAGGCCTATGTCAGTTATATATAATATATAATACTCTATGAAAAATCTTTCAAAAGCAACTTGTATTCGCATAGAGACAAAATGATATGTATTGTAATCTTACAGGTGTGCTTTAAAGGTCACATCTGGGTTTTTTTTTTGTATAATTGTTTAACCCAAGAGATTATGTGTTCTCTTGCTACAACCTAGTTCTCTGATTGGCAGGAGGTTCTTCCTGATCCAGACCCCACAGGAAAGTCCGCAGACGTGTCACTTCCTTTAGGAGCTCAGGGTTTGGGATTGGTAGAGTCAGGTCTAGGCTCGGGGTTTCATTGGGTAGGATGAGAGGTGGATGGTCTAGGAAGCTCTCAAAAATATCTATATTTAGGGGAACAAGAACAAAATTAAAATTTCCTGTGTCTATGTACTTCATGACTCTTCATTTGCTGAGCAGAACTAGCTACCTACCGCCTCCGAGGTCAGTGCCTGTGGGTGGAGTCCAACAGGTAGGCGGAGCTCTGGCTGGTCCAAGCTTATAATGAGTGAGAAGGTGGTGAAGCTGCGCAGGGCTTAACAAAGAATGGTCCTCCTGTAGGTTGGCCCAAGATGACTGACAAGACAATCAATGGTGTTAGATTTTAAAGGTCTGTATCTTTTTTTAGGGCATTTGATAAATGTTCCAATGTGGGTCCATTCCATATTTCTTCATATATCAACATTGACATGACCCATCTGAAAAGTTTAGTTCTACATTGCATTTATCCATATAATACAGTTTACAGTTTTTTTTAAATCACAGTAGTGTGTGTTCAATTTAAAATTCTTGCTGTTACCTGGATAAGGCGGGTCTTGGGAATGCACAGGAAGTTGACAGTGTTTGAAAGCTTTTTGAGAAATTCCGAGGCAATATCTCCTAGTCCCGCCCCCTGCAGCCAGTCTAGAACCAGGTCCAGATTAGTGCGAATCTGCACTGCACGAGACCAGGAAAATAAACTATCTGAAAAGGCAGGGAGAACACAATCGAGTTAGGAATGTCATTCTCTTGCTCTCTCTCTCTCTCTCTCTCTCTCTCTCTCTCTCTCTCTCTCTCTCTCTTTCTCTCTCTCTCTCTCTCTCTCTCTATCAGCTCATGAAAACTTATTTTTTAATGTTAACTTCTCACTTCTGAGTGAACATGCAACAGTAAAGCAATGCTACCTCTTTCAAGCAGAGTGTTAAGGAGCGAGGTGTTGGTGAAAAAGAACAGGTAGCCGAAGGTCTGAGAGGTGAGAGGGGGAGAAAGGCAGGCATCACGCGTCAACTGCAAGGAACATCGATAAACTTCCACCAGCCCTGCCACGGTGGGAGGTAAATTAGACACATCACTTTCCTCGTCCCCGTCTCCTTCACCCGTGTGACTTTTTCCATCCCTCACTCCGGCCTTTTCCTTCTCTTTCTCTTCGTTCGAGAAAGGGTTGGTGTCCAGTAGAGTGGGAAGGAGGGAGTATAATGTCTGACGGAAAAAAGAAGAAGAAGACTGAGTTTTCATTTAATTTTCTAGTGAGCAGTCAGTCACACCTTTCAACCTCTCAGCACTATTTCAATTCATTTTAATTTTAAGAAAAAAAAAATTGTAACAGAATTCCTCGAGAGGAACCAGACTCAAAAGGTTCTTTATCTGGGTGGCACTGAAGGTCTATTCATTACAATTCTATCATTGTTGAGATGTGCAGTGATACTATACATGTGCACTATACATGAGCCACCAGCTTACCTTTGTCAGGTGATACACACACTGCTGGAACGTGTGCATGATGACATCGTCCAGCTGCGCCAGTGCATCCGAGCAAGTGTCCATGTCAGCTGAGAGAACTGGGTCACCGGGAGCTAAACGCATTTACAAAAGGAAGAAGGTCACATTAGGCCATAGTGTGTAGCTTCATGCTTTACAGACAGCAGAACAATAAGCAGCAATTCAGCACAATAGATAGGCGATTATTTCCATATGCAAGGAGTCCCAGCACAGCATTTGTTTGTTTTACAGCTGCAAATAATTAGATACACGAGAATATAAAGTGCATGTCTGTTTTGACTACTGTGCTGAACACAAACAGCACTATGAGAAAATCTAATGTGGAGACAGTGATTTGAGTCTACAGAGACATAACACTTTTATCTCACCAGATAGCATGCTACATTTATTTATTTTTGCAGTTATTATGTATTTTTACATTTTTCATGCACACTGTGTATATTTATCTAGAAACTCCACTGAGATAAGTTGATTCAGTTTTTTTCCCTCACCTTCAAACTCCCATTCCTTCTCCATGGTTTCTACTTTGACCTGGAAGAAGTTGAGCAGCTCGGTGGCATTGGACATCCAGAACATAAGAGGTCGGAGGTCAGAGGAGAGTTTCTGTACACTAGGCGAAGGAAGGTCCACCTCGGACTCTGGAGAGCTATGCCCAAACACACACGCACCATACACTTATCCACATCTCCATTGAAAACACAAAAAAATTTCTCCAAAATTTAATAAGTGCAGTTCTGCTCTTGAATGTATTAATTAGCAAGCAAATTAATCAGAAATAGATATAGACTGACATTGATCTAAGGGATCTAAGGACACATAGGTTTGTAGATATAAGGACACATATCAGTACATCTTAAAGGGCAGAGAGGTCTATAGCTGTGAAGACACATAGCTATTAGAACACAGAGGTCTAAAGCTGTAAAGACACATAGCTATAAAGACATAGAGGTCTATAGCTGTAAGGCTACAGAGTTATGTAGCTATAAGTTCACACAGATCTATAGCTATAAGAACACCAAATTATATAGCTATTAGAACACCGAATTTAATAGCTATAAGAACACACAGGTCAATGAGAACACAGAGGTCTATAGCTATAAGGTCATGGAGGTCTATAGCTATAAGGACACATAGGTCTATAGCTATAAGGACACATAGGTCTATAGCTATAAGGACACATAGGTTTATATCTATAAGGTCATGGAGGTCTATAGCTATGAGGACACAGGTTAATTGAAATAAGGTCATTGAGGTCTATATCTATAAGAACACATAGGTCTATAGCTATAAGGTCATGGAGGTCTATATCTATAAGGACACATAGGTCTATAGCTATAAGGTCATTGAGGTCTATAGTTATTAGAACACAGAGGTAAATTGAAATAAGGTCATGGAGGTCTATATCTATAAGAACACATAGGTCTATCGCTATAAGGTCATGGAGGTCTATATCTATAAGGACACATAGGTCTATAGCTATAAGGTCATGGAGGTCTATAGTTATTAGAACACAGAGGTTAATTGAAATAAGGTCATGGAGGTCTATATCTATAAGGACACATAGGTCTATAGCTATAAGGTCATGGAGGTCTATAGTTATTAGAACACAGAGGTTAATTAAAATAAGGTCATGGAGGTCTATATCTATGAGAACACAGAGGTCTATAGCTATAAGGACACACAGGTCCATGGCTATAAGGTCACTGAGGTCTAGACCTGGTTAGTTTCAAACAGTTTTTTACAGTGTTTGTTTATTTTTCTAGCATCCAGTCATCAAATGTAATATTACAGAACATCGACATCTTATAATGTGGTTGCAGAGTGTAGTTTAGCATGCAGAGAAAATTGCCTTCCAAAACTACTGAATCAGCAGTGGTGACTCAACTAACCAGAGAACCAGAGCTGAGAAGGCCACTTTATGTTTGTGTATGGACTCCATTATGTTTAGCTCTTACAAGACATTATTTTGCGCTATTGCACTATAACTCCTTGTTGAGAGACAACACACATTAGAGGTAGAGCCAGTATAAGACCAAAAGTATTTGGACATATGACCATTTGCTTCTATGAACTCTTATAACAATTTTAGAAGAACAGGATTGCATAACATAACAGTACAGTTTCCTTTCACTGAAACTACGGTGGTCAAACATGCTGGAGTGGACAGTGGAGGTTATCAAACAGCAGGCTGAATAAATGTAGAATGTGATGGTCAGGTGTCAACAAATGCTTCTAACCAAAGCATTGTTTGCTTTTACAGTCCTAGTTGATGAATCAGATGCAAGAGAGAGAAGAATGATAAGTACATGCACAGAGAAAGAGGGAGAGTAATCTAAGTCAAATGAAACAGTATAATTTGAGCTGTTTTTGCAAGAATGGAAGCAATTTGTATTTATTTTTATTGCAATTTGTATATAAAGCGGGTCAGATTTGTGTGCCATTGACCTCACAAAAATGTTGTATACAATCTTCTGGTCACTAGCTAAGACTCCTAAACAAATACCACATAATTACAATGCTGTTAATATTGGAGATCCAGGTTTTTCCAGGTTTTGGTGAATGTTTTTTGCTGATACAAATTTATCCTCTATGTTCTTTATAGTTATAATTATTCCTACCCCAAAGTTTATTTTCTAGGAGCTTAACAAAAAAGAGAACTATGACAACTGATTAAGCTATTATTATGGCAGGGGTGGAAATGTGGAAGCATTTACTATTTTTCAGAGTTTAGGTCGAGTAGCAGTTGTGTAGACCAAACGGATGAGGTTGTGATTAACAGGATGGCATGTCAAGCAAGTCACATACACCGTGTTAAATTCAGAAGTCAGTCTTACGTTTGTGTAGGATGTTTGTCTCCAAACTCTTTAATGTTCTCCTGAAACATGGATCAAGAAATATATAGACAGAGAGAGAGAGAGAGAGAGAGAGAGAGAGAGAGAGAGAGAGAGAGAGAGAGAGAGAGAGAAAAGATTAGAGCAGACTGGGATAAATGCTTGGGCGGGTGTGTTTGGCCAATGTGTCCGGACAATGACAACACATTTTCCAAATGGGTGGAAATGACATCAGTCAACCTCTGTTTACAAACTCCAGTGAAATACCAGTGAAAGCCCATGTGTGTGCAGCTGTGGCTCCTCAAACCACAGCCTGCTTCAGCCCTGGTTCTTCACAACATGCACTCTCTCTCTCTCTCTCTCTCTCTCTCTCTCTCTCTCTCTCTCTCTCTCTCTCTCTCACACACACACACACACACACACACACACACACACACACACACACACACACACACACACACACATACACCACTTATTTGCTGCAATTCAATTTTAGTAATATCGTAACTATTGACTCTAGATGCCTTTAAACGTAGACTTCACAGAAAAGTGGATTGAGTATGTATAGGACACTTGTCAAGGTATAACAAGTACCATTTATATCACAATGCTTCTAAATTCTTATCGGACTGCAAGAGAAGATTAATATCTGCATGACGTTTTTTGTGCAGAGAAATGTGTTTATTTGACATTTTTGAAAGGAGTCCCCAGTGTCAGTGCTGTTTAACAGCCAGAGATAAAGCTGGCAGATTATGTTTCTTAGACTGAAAAGTGTACGGACATGACAAGTTGCATCTTTTGTATTGTTAACATTAAGAGGGAGAAAAAAAAAGGGGGTGGTGAGAAAGCGATTATTTATAGCTGTAGCGATAAGCGATAAAAGGAACTTGTTTTATGGACATTCCACAACATTGAGCCTAAGTATATATGGGCAAAATGTGGAATGTGTTGATCTTTAAAAACAACTTAAAACACACTGTATGGGTGGGGAAAATTGCTGTGGTGTAAGAGGAATAAAACACATCTGGGGCAACTGTTTAAAAAATTGGAAAAATTATCAAATATAACATAATTCATAAACATGATTCATAATGAATCCACACTAACCATTGCTGATTATTTTTCCTAAAACCATAATCATTGTACTCCCAATATAACATTTGTAATATATATATATATATATATATATATATATATATATATATATATATATATATATATATATATATATATATATATATATATATATATATATATATATATATTACAAATTAATTAAACAATAGCAGATGATTTCTTCTCACCCACACAATCGCCTTTATCTGATTGGCTGCCTTTAACAGCAGTTGGGGTGTTAGTGCAGGGTCCAGATGTTTGGAGGCATAGTCAATCATGAGTGACAGCAAGTAGGCTGGTGCTAGGGGTCCACCACCTGCATCTGGAGTCGAATTTTTTGAGATTATATCCTAAAGCGAAAATAGAGATTCAAATGAAGATGAAGGTTATAATCACTACAATAATTCTGTAGTTAACATTTTTTACTTATTACATTATTTAATTACAATGATAATAATCATAATAGTTTTATAAAAAAAAACAAATACATGTATACACTTGCAGCATTTACATGTAGCAAAATTGTTTGTTGAAATATTTATTTATGATTATACCATGCTGCATTTATTCATTTGAAGAAACAAAAATAACTAAGAGTAGCATATATAACAATTGCTATACCTGCAAGAGGATGTCTGCATGATTTGCCTGAAATTTCAGCACTGCCTCATTAGATCCCAGATATTTCCTGAGAGCTTCCTGTCTGTCCATCATGTTCCCTGGGCCAAAGGAAGTCATCCCATCGGTCTGCAGTGGTAGGGCCAGTGCTAAGGGCGGGGCAGGGGTCACTCTCGGGTCACGGTACAGAAAGACGAAGTGGCTACCTAGTCCTATGAGATCTCCAGGCTTAAGGACCGCCTCTCTGTACAACACAACTCCGTTATGACTGACAGCTCCTCCTCGGAATGGACGCAGCAGAGCTGTGGGAACAAAAGCGAGCAGTTTGACATCATCGAAAATGATTTCAGGAATTTAATAGATCGTGTTTATAGGCCAGCAGTGCACAGTTGCATCCCTGATTCAATTAAGTAAAACACAGTTTGGTGGTTTTCTTGGTTTGACACTAATACTAACATTAAATTCAACTTTATCAGTTATTCAAAACATAATCTTGTCCTGTAAATCGCCTGATGATATCTAGAAACTGCAAAACATCTAATACCCAAGTATTGGGAAATGAGATCAATGCACATTATAACCTTTAATTATTATTTCAGTATATTCTATATTATATAGTATTGCATATATACTATAATATTTACTATATTCAATTGACTGTCTTAGACAATGTGCATTACAGAGGTGCATACACTATAACGACAGAAACTATGTACACAATTGCTAACACCCAACTGTAGAGCTGCTCAAACTGTTGCTATACAAAGACAGAAACATATAAATGCTCAGAATGTCTTTGCATTACAATTTCCCTTTACTTCACAATGCCTCTGTGGACAACATTCAAAAATACATGTTTTACTAAGGTTGGTGCGGAAAACTTTGTACAACCCCACTTAACACATTTGGGATGAAATGAATCAACAACAACTTCATGCCAAGCCTTTTTGCCTAACATCAATATCCAAACTCTTGTGCATTTTTGGTTGAATGAGCACAATTCCAATTTCCAAAATCAAAGGTTTGTTATAGCAGCAATGCAGAGTTTATGTATATGAATGCCCATATTTTTGTAAAGATATGTTTAAGGGTCAGGTGTCCAAATACCTTTGTCTATGTTGTGTATTGTCAAAATAAAAAAATAATTTGTTGTACTGCACTTAATATTTATTTATGTAGAAGTGAAAGCTCAGTTATTTATCCATTGAAGGGAAGGTATGCATTCAAATACCAGTACTGCCAAGCTGACCCTTACACTCAACTGCTCAATTGTACAAATTGATCTGGATAAGGGCTAAATGGCGTAAATGTAATGTATTTTTCTGGCATTTGGTTGTTTCAACGAGGTCTGAAATACCATGACCGCGTTGTTGTTCGGGGACAGCTGAGTCCCTCCTGATGAGCAGGTGGCGGACAAGCAGGTCAGGAGCTGAGAGAAAAGTGTCCACTCTAAGAGGCCTCTTCCCCTTTCGCTCCCGCTCTCTGTCCTTCTCCCTCTCGCGGAATGTCGGCTTCCGTCCGAAAACGTGCGTGTGGCCCGCCATGATGTACAGAACAAAGTCCTGATTGAATGAGATGGAAAACCCGAGTCAGAGACAGAAAGAGAGGAGGTGAAAGAGAAAGGGAGACAGAGAGAGAGAGAGAGAGAGAGAGAGAGAGAGAGAGAGATAAAGAGAAAAAAATACTATTGCTATTTTCAGTGTGGGTGATCATGAATATCAGCCCGATCTTTAAACTTAAGTTGATCAAAAAGGAAGATACGATAAGAAATGAAGTGGGTTACAGTTTTCAACAATGTGGTCTTGTGTGAGGTCATTGTGCAGTGAGGCCATATGTAGACACAGAGGGTTTATAGAGCTATTGTGTGGCCCGTGTGGGTGCTCTTAACCCCTGTTTAGATGTTTTGTGCTGTGTGCTCAATGCCTTTTCTAAAAGGTATGAAAGAAGCGATGGTATGCTGTGATAATGTCAATGCAGGCATGATGTCATTGGGAGCAATGTGATAGGGTTGTGCTGCATGTCTAGCCTTGCTTTGGTCATAGCCCTGTAGCAACAGGAAGTAAGGACGGTCCGTGGGTGGGAGGATCAGACTCTGGGACATCACTTCCAGGTCACAGGATTCTTTATCGTCTTCAGCTGCTCGTCTTTCTGCCTCGCTGACAACCCGCGATCCGCTGACCTTTGGCACAAAAGATAGATGCTGTTTATTAAAATCATTGACAACTGCCACATCTGGTGAAAAAAGAGTTGATTGATGTAAAATGACTATAGATCTAACTTTAGTAGGTAGAAGAGAAAGCCAAAAAAAACCAGTACAGTATATCCTCAAGCTCTATATCAGACTTACACACTTTTATTGTACTCATACATTTTGGTATTTAATTTCTAGCTGTAGTCCATCTGTTGCTATACCAGAGAACCAGAAATAGTCAGGCACTGACACTGACATAGTTGGCGATAAATTAAGAACGGTACTGATGGTAAGGTTTTTAAATGCTGGGTTTCTTAACTAAATGTGAATGGGCAGACTGATGGATTTGGTGAATTGATTTGGTGACTTCAACTTTCATAAAATCTATAACATTATAAGAATATTGATACTGTAAGCTGCTTGTTACAACAGCAGTATGATTACTGCTCCTTCTAGCATCTACTGTATCTGCCTGTCTGTTTACACATAGACAAGTACACAGAGAAAAAGTTATATACCCATATTGGCTGGGAAACTCTAGGATTTAACCTTTGTCAAAAGTGGTGGACCTTTGTCACTATGGTGATGTGTAGCTGATGTGTGCCTGTATATGAAAACTGAAACACAGACTATATATGCTATAGGTGAACACTAAAACACAGACTATACTGTATATATCAGCTATATATGGTTGAAATGACAAAAGCTTCTTGACTTGACTTGATATGACACAGAATACAGTGTACAGTGTACTGGGGCGATTTGTGATGAAGACACCAGACTAAATGTTAGGTGGACTGGTTTTTCAGCAGTGACAGTGTTCCACCTGGCCCTCTAGTACCTGATGCTTGAGAATTTTTATTACAGTCTTTAATTCCTCCTCCTCCTGCCTTTTAACTCTCACCTGTCCCAGCTCTGTTGCAATCATGCTCACAATGTTCTTCCTGTCCTGTTCTTCACCACTGCTTGTTGCGTTGCCACTACGTCTGGAGTCATTGTTGGCCTGGTTGCCCTGACGACGTCTCAGAGTCAGGTTCATGTCACTGATGCTTCTTCTGAGTTCAGTATTGCGCCCACGGTGGCCTCGCTCTTCATCAAGACCACCCCCGGAGGACATGCGGCTCCGCCTCCAGCGCACTGCCAGTATAAAGATTAGACTCAATTGCAAGGGAAAGCCTATGTTTGTTTACCTCCATGCTGAATGAGTTTATACAAAAAAGGGTGTTTATTCAAAGGACATCTGTCAAATCTATATCACAGCTACATCATCTTACAACGTGTCTAAATAATTAGAACTGGAGCCTTAACCATCACCTTTCGCACCTTGAGAGTTCTCTCCATCCCTCTCCCTCTCCTTCTCTTTTTCTTTTTCCTCCCTCTCATATTCGTCGCGCCGCTGGATCTCAAATCGACGCTCAAAGCCCTCTTTGGGCCTCCACATGTCTACTAGCAGTAGAGGACATTCCCAGGGTGCTACTCCTCTCCGGCATTCAGTCTGCCATTGTACAGCTCCATTGGCATGCTGAATGGGCTTTCCGATGACATCACACAACAGGAAGTCCTCTGGAGAATGCTTCTGGAGAGCTGCGCAGGTGCACAGGACAATAGAACATCCTTAAGGAAGTGACATTCTTACGCGCAGGTAAAAGACTTAGTAAACATGTACATAAGCTATGCTGTGGTCTCAGTCAAAATCTTTTGAGTTATGAACGAACATTTTTAGAATCATAGAGTGGTTATTCTTGATCCAACCAGTCAACTATCTTACTTTGAAACAGTAAAATTACATTAGGGGAAAGTGGTCAGAGAGGGAAAACTACCCAGAATCCACAACAGAAAGTGACCACTGGGTTACACTTACCTATGTCATCACTCTCGTTCTCCCTTTCCCTCTCAGTGTATCTGTTGATGACCTGCTGGATGAGCTGTCGAGCTGTGGAATGGATATTAGCCAGCAGGCTCCGATAGTTAGCTCCACTTGAGAGAGCATCCCCATAGATCTTCACTAGTCCTGGGGCAGAAGAAGATGCAGGGGGTAGGTAGTGATGCAGTGATGGAGTGGCTGAATGTGCCCACACTTCCCTCTCACGCTCTCCAACGGCACGGTCACGATCACTGTTAGACCTCCCTTTTAAGAAGAGGTGGGACAGGCGCTTGGCACGAGATTGCTGATTGGCGGGCCGAGGCCGAAGGACAGCGCGGTTAGGTGAAGGGGAAGGTGGAGAAATAGAGGGGCTTGAGAAAGAGAGGGCAGTAGAAGGTGCTGGGGGCGGGGCATCAGGCACAGAGGCTGCATCTGAGCTAGTAGTAGATCTGTGGAAGAGAATATAGAAAGGCAATTTCTTATTAACATATCGAGCATTACGTCGTATCCAAATCACATTTTCATGATTTGAAAACCATACTTTGTTTTTAAGCAACAATATCACTGTTTATAATTTAAACACACAGTGTAATGACTGTTAGACCCCCAGGAGTTGTTATTAAATCTGGTAAATACTAGTGCTGAAGTTAACAAAGACAGTTACTGTCCATTGTGGTTCATTTCATTTCATCACAATCAAGACATGTGCATGCACATGTAAAGACACCACAACAGTGCCATTTTTTTTCTATTACATCTAAAACACTGACTTGACTGATACTGCACTTGGCCATCGTGCTCCCAGTTTTGCAAAGTGTTTCCTTGGAGAATTTATCCACAGCCCCACGGGGAAATGGAGCTTCCCAAAGCGAGGACTTCCAGACTCCTCCATCTTGGTGGTCCAGAGAAGAGAAAACAGCAGTATATTAAAACACAGGGGAAATTGGAGGATTAAGCAAGCTAGAGCACACAAGAATAGCAGTGAACATAATAAACAACAAACAACTAAACAAAAGAGTTCACTGCTTTCATAACATGAGTCATCTTTAGAGATTTTAATATCATTAGGAATTTATTTTGACCCTTGTTTTTTATTGTCCTCAGACAAATCAGCTTACAGGATTATACGAGTTATTGGCATGGTATATGACATCAGCCAATAGGCGACAGGAAATCCTGAAATATCCTTTCGAGTAATCAGGACATGCAAGGTCGAACGTTTTTCCTGCTTTGTTCAGCTTAAGGCAAAACTTCCGAGAATATTAATGTTCAAAGCTGGCAAGCTAAAACTAAACAAGCTTCACCATAGGTCAAAAACGAGTTGGGACCAAACAACAAGTCCATCAATCAACCAACATATTGTTGGCTAAGTAGTATTAATATTATCAATACTAAACCCTAGAAAT
Organism: Silurus aristotelis; assembly: GCF_946808225.1. NCBI lineage: Eukaryota > Metazoa > Chordata > Actinopteri > Siluriformes > Siluridae > Silurus > Silurus aristotelis. The sequence goes on from NC_139574.1 coordinate 31,784,460, forward strand.
ATGAATACCATACCTGAATATCATAATCATTTGAAATATGAGAACATAATAAGATTATAGAAGTGTCCACATGCATTTTCAGACTGGCTTAAACCCTGAACAGCCCTGTATTTCGTAGCTTCTTTCAATTCTTTAATATGGAGTTCCTATCAAACATTAACGTTTACTGCTACTTATATTCCAAATACACCTCACACTTAAACTGAGAAACAAACTCACATAGAATTCAGTTTAAAGTGAAACTAACCAGTTTTTATAGCCAATGAACACTGGAAAACCAAATGAAAATGCTAATTACATTTCAAACAGTTTTCAAATGAAGTATAGAGCAAGCGTTTCCTCTCACCAGCAGACGGCTTTCAGTCTGACTCACCCACTGCAACACTTTTGGATCAGAATCGGATTCAATCTTTTTAAACAGCTCTGTTGTCCTGATAAGTTTACTATAGCAAGCGAATCTGTTCGAAAAGTTGTGTCCTTATCTCAAGTTGATAAGTCCATTTTTGGGACGGCCTCACAGTTGCTTGATCCCGTAATTCTCTCCAGGCCAAGTCAATCTTCTGGTTCTCCTAACATTTCTTTCAATTTTTTTCACTACCTTTTTATTCTTATTATTTTAAACACATTTTCCTACAATTCTAATAAGTCTCGCTTTTGCTTTCTCCGGCTCCGTCGTTTCTTCTTTCTCTCCTGATCTGTGCCTATAGATAGAGAAGCAGGCCCATTGTTCTTACTGACAGAATTTCCTTCCCCCCCATTCTGGACAACACCTATATCCTGAGAGAGAAAGAGAGCGAGAATGAGAGAGAGAGAATGTAGAAATAGTACAAAGAAGAGAATGCACACCAGAGGTTTGGTTTTTACATTCATTACGGATTCAAAGGGCTGATTGGACTCGTATTAGTTTGTAGGGTTTTGATGGGACACATGGGATGTTCCTATGCATAGATTGGAAGCGAGACGATTTGAAGCCACAGGTGCGTGGAGAATTAGTACAGTAATTAGAAAGCTTGTTACAGTCTGGATTTGTGCTGGGACAGCCAAACGCAGCCAAACATTTTTCATATATTGTGCAACAATAACAATAGACTGTATAATTCTTTGTGTTAGTTATTTCAGTATAATATATTTTTAGTATTATTCCCCCCTATAGTGACAGAGCTACTGACGGTAACCATTGTGCATTTCTGCACTTATTACACAGTCCACTGGGGACACACAATCTGCTTATCACAGCATGTTTTATACATAGCAAGTTTTATTTAATTCAGGTAGGGGGCTAACCGCCCCCCCCAAAAAAAAAAAAAAAAAAAAAGGAAATGGGAAACTAGACAGGAAGTCGATGAGAGAAAGGGACCTGTGACCTTTGACATTGGCACCAACAGGATAATGGTGACAGGAAAGAAGGAACGTGTGTGTCAGATGAAGAGAGAGAAAGAGAGAGAGAGAGAGAGAGAGAGAGAGAGAGAGAGAGAGAGAGAGAGAGAGAGTTCTGATATAGTACACGCCACCCTCATTTTGTTTACATTTCATACGTTTTTCAATCAATTCTATTTCATATTCTGATTAGCATGAACTCACTTTTAGAATCACTTGAAGATATTTCACACACACACACATACACACACACAAACACACGCTTAAGCACATTATAGCTGCTCAGAGATGCAGTGCGCTGCAGGATCCTCAGACAGGAAGTTCTGACAGCAGGCTGTGAAGACTCCTGTGCGTCATTCAAGACTCGTCCCTCCAAGTTTGTTTTTGGCAAAGGAGTGAAAGGTTTTCCTGACTGGATGGCTGGAGGAGTAGAATGTGCATGGAATGAATGAGTACAGTACAGTAGTGTGTTCACAGAGCTGGTAAATGCCAGCATATTACAGTACTTTCTTATTTTAGAAGCCTACTGCCCTGTGACGAGTTGATTTAGAAGCTGAGAGTGCCCTGCAAAGGCTAAGAACAGTTACTACACACTGGCTTAAAACCCATCATTCACCCAGCTCCTTTATCTGCTCATTTGAGATTGGTACACTTTGTATTTTTCCAAATTTGCAGTCTGTGTAGGACAATGTTTCCATTGTTAAATAATATTTTCTACTTCTTCAAAATCAATTTATTGTGTTCTGAAACCTATTGATGTTGGATTCAACAGCTTGAATATTTTCTGGTATCAGGCACCACAAATGTTTCTTTTTTTTCTTTACTCATATAAGAATAAAATTTAAATTAGACACAATACATGCATTTTTATTGCAATTCTAAATATGTAAATATAGAAATAGCTAAAATGTGACAAGATTTATTTTCAGCACATGAATTGATCTCAAAACATTGTCATTTTCTGGAAGACTATTTACATAGAGTCGATTACCAATTATAAAGAGGTAGAATAATGTATATTTTTTACATAATTTTATATGTGTAAATATTTAACTTAAAAAAATTTTTTACAAAGTCACCTAAAGACATACATAGACCATACATATACGATATAAAAAGCATATGATACGTTAGGTGAAAACACTGAACAGAAACTTTGGATATCATATACAAGGTTAAAAACACATGCAAGTTGAGTTGACTGCAAAGAGATACAGTTGCTGAATTGACCAAAGAGCTGTCTAAAGACACTTGAGACAAAATTGTACACGTCCACAAGGCTGGAAAGGGCTACGGGGAAATTGCCAAGCAGCTTGGTGAAAAAAGGTCCACTGTTGGAGCAATCATTAGAAAATGGAAGAAGCTAAACATGACTGTCAATCTCCATCGGACTGGGGCTCCATGCAAGATCTCACCTCGTGGGGTCTCAATGATCCTAAGGAAGGTGAGAAATCAGCCCAGAACTACACGGGAGAAGCTGGTCAATGACCTGAAAAGAACTGGGACCACCGTTTCCAAGGTTACTGTTGGTAATACACTCAGACGTCATGGTTTGAAATCATGCATGGCACGGAAGGTTCCCCTGCTTAAACCAGCACATGTCCAGGCACGTCTTAAGTTTGCCAATGACCATTTGGATGATCCAGAGGAGTAATGGGAGAAAGTCATGTGGTCAGATGAGACCAAAATAGAACTTTTGGGTCATAATTCCACTAAACGTGTTTGGAGGAAGAAGAATGATGAGTACTATCCCAAGAACACCATCCCTACTGTGAAGCATGGGGGTGGTAGCATCATGCTTTAGGGTGTTTTTCTGCACATGGGACAGGGCGACTGCACTGTATTAAAGAGAGGATGACCGGGGCCATGTATTGTGAGATCTTGGGGAACAACCTCCTTCCCTCAGTTAGAGCATTGAAGATGGGTCAAGGCTAGGTCTTCCAACATGACAATGACCCGAAGCACACAGCCAGGATAACCAAGGAGTGGCTTTGTAAGAAGCATATCAAGATTCTGGCGTGGCCTAGCCAGTCTCCAGACCTAAACCCAATAGAGAATCTTTGGAGGGAGCTCAAACTCCGTGTTTCTCAGCGACAGGCCAGAAACCTGACTGATCTAGAGAAGATTTGTGTGGAGGAGTGGGCCAAAATCCCTCTTGCAGTGTGTGCAAACCTGGTGAAAAACTACAGGAAACGTTTGACCTCTATAATTGCAAACAAAGGCTACTGTACCAAATATTAACATTGACTTTCTCAGGTGTTCAAATACTTATTTGCAGCTGTATCATACAAATAAATAGTTAAAAAATCATACATTGTGATTTCTGGATTTTTTTTTTTAGATTATGTCTCTCACAGTGGACATGCACCTACGATGACAATTTCAGACCCCTCCATGATTTCCTATGGGAGAACTTGCAAAATAGCAGGGTGTTCAAATACTTATTTTCCTCACTGTAAGTGGATAAGACTGGACATGCCAACTTTTTTGAGTTCCACTGGATCCTGCATGGTTTTGAAATGACCTTCCTGTCATTTATGGGTTCACGTATTGCTATATACCTGCAGCATATAGCAATACGTGAACCCATAAATGACAGGCAGGTTTATGAGCCCTCAGGGAGACACTATTCTACTATATGAGTGTGATGACATGCTGCAATGGTCACCACATACAATACATGTTTATTGTAGACAAGGAACTGTAAACAGTTTCCACCCAAAATAATTTTTCTGTCAATAAAGTGACAATAGTTCTGAAAATGTGTTCTTTCCACTAGTGGTTTTGCAGACCAATTCCAGACCAATTTCAGAGCTCTGATTGAAGATTTCAGTATCAGAGGGTGAGATTGAAAGATGGATGACATTAAGATCTGTTGTTGGTAAAGAGGTCTGCCCTCCTGTCAAATTTTTTCTTACTTCTGGATACAGACATTCCCAGGAGTGGACCATTGAGTCCTCCATTATCCAGTCTTAGCAATTACGTTGCTTTCAGTTAGGATAACTATGGGTGGGCTATCTGCAATCATTTTATGTAAGACAGAGCGTGCCATCCCACTAATAAACCCAATAAAGTGTATGTCCATAACAAAGTTGTCCAGAGCGAGCAGAATATACATATTGGTGCCTCTAGTTTAATGAACTTGAGGTTGACATACAGTAGACCCACCAGTTATTGCTATAATCATGTTCACTGTTGCAGTGGAGCTCCAAACTCCTCCACACTAACCCATGGCAATGACAGAGTTATTTGTGTCTCCTTCTAATTAGGCACAGCTCCCTTCCAGACCCATTTCTTAAGAAAAGCCCCATGTCTCCTGCCAGTTATTGGCTTAACTCGAGTTCTGACATTATCCAAAAAGCATGGAATAAACGCAGCTGTGAAGACATGATAGGTGTTCTGTTGCCAGCTATGGAAGACAGGCAGCACTGATCTGTAGTTATAGAAGCTTTAAGTTGCACATAATGTCTGATACATCTCCAACATACAACAATATTCATATTAAATATTTTCAAGATCTCAACATGCATTTACATGTCCACAAGAAGCTATTTAGATGCCTTCCTTAACAATACTGGTTGTGAAAGTACTTGGTATCATATTGAAATAGGAATAAGTGGTATTGCACATCATGTGTCAATTTACAAAAGATTTCTGTCATAACTGGACATACTACTCTACTAAATAGTATATCAACACAACGGTTCTACTGCTTCCAGCATCACGTTTCAGCAGTGGTGGGCCGTCAGCACCAGCAAGGCCTTTTCTGCTGGCTAAACACTATACAATCATTAACTTACATTTTAATATATTTTTATTAAGTATATATTCATGTATTTTTAATCTCATTGCATTGGTATGCTGCTTGCAATATTATATGTTTATGTTAGAGTTTCTTTCAATCATATTAACACATGTTGAATTGTGTTAATTGGGTTTCTTCCTTGGGCTTGGGTTTAGTAATGCCGTTTACTCTCGCTGCATAAAATACCTGTCTGTGATGCAGTGCTCAGTTATTTTGTGTTTCTCTATAACACTGATGCTTTCTATAGCGGTGGCATCATCCTGACTAGATTAAAAGGTGGACTGTTTTAGGTAGGACACCACTGAAGGCCTAGGTGTGAAATACATGGTAGTTATGAGCCGTTAATGAACAATCTGTTCGTTTTGAACGAGTCTTTAATGTGACTAAAAAAATGAGTAGTCTCAAAGAGTGATGTGTTTATCTTCTACTGCATGACCAAAATCACTGCAAGATCTCCGTAGGTTATAAACAGGAAACAAAATTGAGTAGTTTATCTCATGAGCATGAGTGCTCTGGATCGAGTTGTTCGTTCTTTTATCACGGTAATCGCATAGATGCTATGCAGTGCATTACACAGGAAACAGAATTGAGTAGTTCAGATCATAAATCTACTGGTCCGAGTTGTTCTTTTGTCACGTGACTCCCGTATACACTATGCAATTAAAATATTTTATCGCAATTAATCGCAACTTGATCACAGATTTTTACCTGATCTAAATGTATACCTTAAATTAATACTTTTCAAGTTTTTAATACACTAATCAACATGGACATGGACAGATATAAATGCTTTATGCAAATGAATGTATTATTATTATTAATGAAACAATACTCAACATGTCTTTTAAATTATGGAAATCATCAGGACACTGATGATCAGCTGAACTTTTGCTATGTTTCCACACAGACGGTTTTAATGGCTGGATGTGTTCACCATGGCGGTCTTTGGTGCTTGATCTGGACTTGGAGAATCAGTAAAAAAATTTTTACTGATTAAAAATAGTTTTTTGGTGGATTTAAAAAAAAATATCTGAGTAAAGAAAGGATGTCGTGAATAAATGTGTGTTACACTGACAGTTTTAATTTCGCCTATTTTATGTTTATTTATATTTGTAATAAAAATTGTTAAACGTGTTGGGGGATCTTATAGAAACATTTTGTTTTATTTTTGATTAAAGAAACGAAATAAACTAAATGACTAAATGAAAAGATCCGTTCATTTTGATGAACAAGATTCAAAGAACCGAGTCATTAAAATGATCCGATCTTCCCATCACTACAGCACAGTCTGCTATTGTTATTCAGACATGCGCGTTTATGCAGCTGCGGTCAGAATTGAAGCCCCGCCCCTACTCCCTCTCAGCGATCCCATAATGCAATTCGTTCTCTCAGTCTTTCAAGGGGAATCTTAGCTAAGGACGCGTTTAGGTAGGCCCGAAAATCCTGTCTAATATTAATTCATTCGATCATTTTTATATTTTTATTCCGATATTTGTCGATATTACAATATTTGAAAGTTATCTGAGTCAGGTTGTTATATACTGCACTATTATTTTTTTAGCTATAATTATAATATGAATTGTTTATAGCCGCTAGCTAGGAACTAGCCAGTTAACTCAGGGAAGACGTTTATAAGAATTGTACAAATAGACGCAAATATTAACAGTTCTAATCACACAATATGTGGCATATTTATGTTTTAAAGTGTGTTTTTAATACCAAATACCGTTTCCTTGGTTGTCAATGGAAGTAGGCGACCTCTAGTCATGACCTGGTATTGCTAAAGTCAAACTGCTCCATGTAGCAGCAATTCAAATATATAACACCAGTCACCTGTTTACATGTTTGTCTGTTTTATTTACAGCTTTCTGAGAAACAGTGCTGTTGGATATTCCTAGGAAAATATATAATTTAAACAATGTATATATAAATAATAATGTAATCAATGTACTTTTATACAACACAAATAAGTCCCTGAGGAAATTAAACCTGTTAAAAAGCATAATCTGTGGTATATATATAGATATAGATATATATAGAGAGAGAGAGAGAGAGAGAGAGAGAGAGAGAGAGGTGTGTGTGTGTGTATATGCGCATGGACTTGACTGTCATGATGTTTACAGCTGTAGACTTGCCACCGAGTTTTGGTGAAAGATGGCTGAGCTAATTGAGGGGAAGATTAAGAGTTACAGAACGGCGCCTTTCGACGCTCGCTTTCCCAACACCAATCAGACAAGAAACTGCTTCCAGAACTACCTTGGTATGTTTGGGACGTGTTCAAGTAACTCTGTAACACCACCATTAACATTTCAGACTTTTGTCTTCCCCAGACATTAAGGTTTGAATTGCATTGTGATGTTTGGACCGATTTGTTTTGATGTCTGAACAAACTTGTTCCGAAACCACTGTTCCAATGTAAAACTTGTTTCATGTGTTTAGATTCGTTACCTATGAAGTGTGTTGTCCATCAACATTGTGTGTTAATTGGTTTGTTCAAAGTATCATCCTGTAGAGCAGAGTGGTCCGGACCAACGGGCAATTGGTACCCGGCCGCACAGAAAGAATACATAACTTGCATTATTTCCGTTTTATTTATTATCTGATTCTCTCTGCCACATCTGTCAATGATTTACTCTTGATGCATGTGAAGATGCCTCCATCCGCTACCTTCTTAAAGGGGCTGCTCCGACCGGTATCATGTAATACATTACCGCTAAATTCAAACCGCCAAGCGAGCAAAATGAACAAAACACAACACAGTAGATTCACGTTTATTATATATTTATAAAATGCCAGTTTTTATGCCGGTCGCATCATTATATTTTGTTGTATTTATCCGCCACGCCTTAAAGGCCGGTCCGTGAAAATATTGTCTGACATTAAATTGGACCGTGGGGCAAAAAAAGTTTGAGACCACTGATATAGAATACAGTTGGAGTACGGTTAAATACACTTTCTTATTGTTTTTGAGATGCCTGCATTTTATTTTTTAAATTCATCAAACTGGGTATAAGACAAAAACATACAAGAATTAAACAGTAAATGACTCGCACCCACAGCCAAACATTGAGGTGGAAGCCTAATGGATTGGGGTTGTTTTGGGCCATGGAATGTTGGAGACTAATTCTGGGTGAAAGGAATACTAAACCAACATGGCTACCATTCCATACTTTAACACTGTGCAGTTCCTTTTGAACTGCGGTTAATTGGAACCAACCTCACCAAACTCTGTAAGCATTGTTTAGAGAGCAAACACTTGGCGTGTCTGGTGTGTTCTCATGGAATAGCCTGCCCAGTCACCACACCTAAATCCTATTGAACTGCTCTGGGATGAACTGGATTAAAAGGTGGAAAGAAATCAACTAGCGAAGAACCCCTTTGGCACGTATTATATGAGGCTTGGCCAAGTATTTCCGCTAATAGTACAGCGTATTAATCTGTTATTTATGTTAATTAAGAATTGTTGGAGGCCAATATTGTATCAGTGTTTCCCTAATACTAAAGATAATTAATTCTATACTCTCATTAGCATCTGATCATTGAGTTGGTTCATGAATTATTTTTGTGATTGAATCAGGTTTTCTGCTCACCCATACAAGACCGACTTTTATTGTCTACTTTCATTTTTAAAATTTGAAAAGTCTTCCTCTTTGGGATGTTACACATCAGTGTTTGAGATGATCTTTGAAGAGTTTAGAGCAATCATATTTGCGTTAATAGCTTATGAACGCATTGTAAGAAATGATATGGGCTGCCTTCTTTTAAAATTTTGGTGCCTTTTATTTCTTTATTCACAGACTTTCACAGGTGTAATAAGGCACTGACAGCAAAAGGACAGGACGTCACTCCCTGTGATTGGTACCAGAGAGTCTTCAAGAGCCTGTGCCCTATCAGCTGGGTAAGAGTCTCTTATTATCTGGCCTAGCACAAAATATTAGTCAGCAGTGGCGAAATTCAGTTGACATTTTCCCATTGTGAAATAAGTAACTTTTTTTTTTCTCTTTTCTGATCATTGACCAGTTTTGTCATTGTTTTTGTTTTTTTGTATCAGTTTGGAGCAATACAGATTTTTAATGCTCCTCAACTGAAGTCAGGACATATTGCCCCTGCAGCATTGCTAATAATAGTTGGTGGTGGCATGAAGAATAAAAATAAATGACCCATGTACGCTATAGGCATATCAGACCTAATTAGACAGTACAATATCATATCCACCCACTGAGCACTTCAGCCTTCTGTTCTTCACCGACAGAAGAGCAACCTGATGTGATCTTCTGCTGTTGAAGCCGAACCGCCCCGAGATTCATCATGTTGAGCATTCTGAGATTTACAAGTTCGGTGATCAAAAAAATCAGCATGGTTGAATTACTGTAGCGTTTCTGTGGCTTCTGTCTCTTTTTCTCTCGAGCAAGATGTTTCCTTTTTCAGGACTGCTGCTCGTAGTATGTTTTTTCTTTATTACACAATTGTGTAAATTCTAGTAGGTTTGTAAGGAAAAACTATGGATAGATATTTTCTTACACCCCTACTAGAGTTTACATAATTGTATATATGTATATATAATGTGTTAAAATGGTTTTAATAAATAAATGCAAAGCTCAGGAACATTTGCTGTTCAACTCTTCGCTCGTGCTTAACGCTAACACTGGCATAAAGACCAGTTCTATATACACAAACCTAAAGTTAGCATGGGCTGCTAGAAGGCATGGCATGCCTGTCATTCTTGGCCAGACTGCATTCTCTACCTCTATATAAGAAATGTTTATCCTTTCTTTTCTTGTCCTCCTTAGAATTGTAGCTTTTAGATGTAAAACACTAGTTAGCATTCAGACCATGCCATTACTAATAGCCTAATGCTAGTACTAATTATATAATTCTTTAATCATCATCAGTCCCACTTTATATTCAGTGTCCTTATTGGCTGTGCATATGTTTAAATAAATAACGTTAAGTGTTAAGTGTCATTTTAAATGTAATTAATGCAAATGCAGGTCATCCCACTGTGTTCCAGTTAAAACGTTTTTATTAGTTTTTAGTGTAAGGTCTGCATATTGTGGTGTTTTTAAATACAGATTTTTCGAATGATATCTTATTCCTAAAATAAGAAAAATCCCAATATATCACCTTGCTTACGCTCGCAGAAATATTATATTGAAACCCCTGTATCGTGATGCGAATCGTATCGGCAGATTCTTGCCGAAACACAGCCCCACTCTACTATTTCTATAGAAATAGTTTACCAATCACGCCAAACGGCAAAATTACACATTTTCCTGTTCTGATGGTTTATATGAACTCCTGTATGCATGATTTTGTACATCATGTAAGTGTAAAGATGTTTCAATTAAAGTGCTCAGTGAGTGTAAATACATGGTTAACCTGGACCTTCTGCAATAAGTTATGCAGCGGGCAAATGACTGTTATAGAAGCTTTACTTTGCATTTTTGTAAGAATCTGCCCATATGAAACGTATCGCAATACTGTGTTTGCAATATGTTTTTTTTTTTTTTTGCGATACTGTTAGCAAGGTGATATTGGGATATCTTTAATTTTAGGAATAGAATATCACTAAGAAATCGGTCATTTAAAAAACATACAACCACATGCAAACCTTAGAAAAAAGTGTTTAACCAGAACACATTACCAGTGTCTTAAAGTGTACTGAAATACATGAACACAATCATCATTGCATCTAAACATATGCACATAATCGTTAGACACCTAATATGAAGTGGAATTGATGATCGTATAATATTGTTAGTATTATGTTAGTATTAGGGTAGTAGTAGAATGATCTGAGCACTGACTAGTGTTGTACATCTAAAAGCTACAATCCTAGGGAGGCAAGAAATATAAAGGTAGAGATTGCAGTGAAGCAGGGCAAGATGCGGCATGACGTGCACTCTCGGGCGCATACAGCACTTTCATTTAAGTCGCAAATTAAGCTGCTTCTGGTTTGAGTGCGGGAAAGTGCAACCACAAACAGCACATGTTACTAAGCTTTTTTTTTTTTTAATGCCATTCTAACAAACCGCATGTAAAAAATCATTGAGGTCGGCACAAGTCAGTCAACGCTGCTATTACTTTCTGCAGGAGTTCTACCCCTAATCGTTTTTGCAGCAGCGCACCCAGGAAGCAGGTGGCGGTTAACACTAATGTTAGTGGCGAGCCTCTACTTCCTGTCACTGTTTGTTTAGAGATGAGAAGACCTCTATGGGATGTACTCTCATAACGAAACCGCTGCAGTGAATCTTGTATGAATTTTTATATATATATATATATATATATATATATATATATATATATATATATATATATATATATATATATATATATAAGTATTATTACATGGATTACTGAACTTTGATCAGTAAAATACTGTACTTCGTATAATTCTTCCAGAATTTGAAACTTTGGCAAATCTGGGGGAAAGTTCTGGCCCGGTTTGTGGTGCAAACATTTGTATGCTGCTAAAAGATGAGAGAATTGAGTCTAAATGTGTTTTAACTGAACTGAAAAAATAAGTATAACAAGGTCATGCATCAGTGGTTAAGCATTTTCTATTTTATTTATTTATTTATTTTTTCCTTCTTAATATTAAAATAAAAAAAAGTTAGAAAAAGATTGTCCACATGGTGGCATCTGAAGCTAGTTGAGATTTTCAAGCTGAGGGGTTTTCAGGTCACGGACCCCTTAATTAAGAGACATGGGGCAAGGATATTTTTAAAATCTTTAAAAAAAAAAAAAAAAAAAAAAAAGCTTTATGCAAAATAAGTGTGTGTGTGTGTATATATATATATATACACTTGTAAGATAACATCGTATAATGAATATTAGCAGACCCCCTGCAGTACCGCCGTGGACCCCTGGTTGAAGACCCACGTTCTGGGTTGTTGTAATACACCACAGCATAACGTGGCTCTTTTGTCCCAAATGTATCACTCGTCGTCACAAGATCCATGAGCCATATCTTCAAGTAAAAGTGATGTCAAATCAGAGTTGTAGGAACGTATTTGGAGTTGAATTGTAAACTAAACATTTCTTCGTTTGCCAAATAATTTACTGAATATTGTTCTGACTGTTTACCTACGGCTGATTATCTGTTCATATGCTCCAAATTTCATTTAGTTTCTTCTCCATTACATATTCAGTAGAAATACCGTTCGTTGAACTTTCTAACGCTGTACAGGGAACAAGGGGAGCCCATTCGCAAATGGTGAAGTGATAAAGAAATACAGACCTGTATATTAATAAATTATTTTTTTTGCAGCTCTGCAAAAAATATTTTACCTAAAAGGAGGGAGAAAATGTATTGGTACATTCCTTAAATTAATGCCTTCATCTGTATTGAGAAGTGTATTGCTCGTTTCCATACCGATGCCTATTTGAAAGGTTTGTTAATGTTTAGCACTGAATGGTTTAAATTGGTGCATGATAAAAAAAATTTTAATAACATTTTAAAAGATGCCCTCTATGGATTGACATCTATACAAGACTGATGGTAATAGGATTTATATAACTCAGATCTGGTAATGTGCCACGTTTGTGGAAATAATTACTGTAAACATATGATTAATTTGACCCTTTAGAGAAGTCACTAGAGTTCTCCCAATAGTCTTGAATTTTCACCTGAACTCTAAATCAAGAAGCGCTGCTCTTTTTTGAGGAATGTAAAATCGGAGTGGTGGGTAAAAGAAAAGCTTTTTCCTTGGTCAGCTCCTGCATTTCACTGCAGGCAGGCTGTTGTGGAACTGAAGCTGGTAGCAGAGATGTGCTTCTTTGAGCTGGAATGGTGAATGTTAGTCCTGTGTGCTGCTAAAATATGTAATTGCAAAATATCCATTAAAATTTCTTTTCCCCGTTTTCACAGGTTGAGAAGTGGGATGGACAGATTGAGGACGGAAGCTTCCCTGGAAAGATCTAAACAGCAACAGCCTGCGGTCTCCTTTTCTTGAGATTACCTCAATAATTAAACATGTTAACTTTATTTAGCTCAAGTGTATGGGGAGGTGATATCTTGTGACCTTTGACCAACAGCTTTCAATGGTTCACACTGTTTAGTTTAGTCACTCTGTCTTATTCTTACTGGTTGCATAATAAAGATGCACAATGTTAATGACTTTCTTTGGCTGGTTTTTATTTTTGAATGGCAAGAAATACAATAGGCTTCATTTCTCAAGCTGGATACAAGTGGAAGAACAAAAATCTGATATTACATAAAATTGAAATGTTGAAGCAGAGTGAAGTGCCACCAATAGAGACAAGTAGCCTCCCTGAAAAACATTCACAAGCTATTTTATTGCTGTTTATTAAAAAAAAATTTAAAATATTAGTTGATCTTTCCAATTAGGCAAAATACAAACAATATTTATGCTGTATAAAGAAATGTCTGGTTTGGTCTGTACACAATATTTTAATTAATAGTGTTACAAAATTTAGCATTTATTTTCCTGGCTTTACAATAATCGTTCATTTTGAGTCAAAATTAAAAAAAAGTTATTGTCCTCACAGCTGTTTGTGAACTGAAACATATTTTTTCTTTTATAGAATTTTGTAACTGAACCCTAACCCAAACGAACACAAGCGAGAAGAAAATCCGCTTTGTTGCAAAACATTTGGAAATCCAGCAGAAATTACAACAGAAATGCAATTGAGAGATTATTAAATAAAAGCCTCTGAGTTCTGTGAATATTAGTCAGTGCTTGTGTAACACATTCTAACGAATGTGGAACTTTCTCTGCTGCCCACCAAATCTATAAAAATTGTATTCTGTTGATTTCACAGTGGTGACTGCCTATTTAAACACTTTCCAAAAATGTATTTAATTTTAGAAGCTTCTGACTGGCCAACTGTCATAATTAGGAGTTAATTGGGAGTGCACATGCAAGTGTAAAAGAGAACCTTTTAAGCCATTGCTTGAAACAGTTTTCCCCCTCGAATCAATAGAATACTCTAACCAGGGGTGTCCAATGTTCTCTACAAAGGCTGGTGTGAATGCAGGTTTTTGTTTCAGGTCATGCCTGAAAAAAATGCAGATCTAAACAGGTGAAAAACTTGCACCCTTACAGGCACTTTGTGGAAAAGATTGGACCCTTCAAAACCTCCGAATAAAGTGCAGGCATAAACAGTTGAACCCTGAAGGGAGGAACCAGGTGCCAAATATGTTCATTCAACTTTTAGGAAATTCTAAATCACCATGGCCTGAAAGGCTCCTACACCTACATAATGAAACACTGTCAGCCAACCTCCTTGATTACATGATACAAACACTGAACCTTTTTTTTTCCAAGAATAATCAGTACAGCAAATTGAAGGGGAAACATTTTTTATTTTTTTACTCAAAAACACAAGGCCAACTGTGAAGCATGGAGGTGGTAGCATCAAGTGGGTGTTTTTGCTGGAAAACAAGAACTGGTGCATTGTAAAAGCTGAATGGGTCTATGAGGATGAAAGATTAGCTAGAAATACTATAGCAACAGCTTAAGTTAAGTAAACACGCTTGCAAATCAGATATAGAAAAGTATTTTAGCTCTGATTTTTTAAATGGAAATGAGTAGATATTCTCTATAGCATTAGTAATTGTATGTTAACATGAAATGCAGTTTGAATTGCCAAAGTGTATGTAAACTTTTGACTTTTCAAATATGGGAAGGAAGAATGAGGAAGCTGATCTGGTGCTTACTTTGTTTTTTCAAATTCTGGTTAAATAGAAGTTGCATCATCCTTTTGCCAAGAGGACAGTTATATGGCATACATTTTCTCCGAAAGTGACCTCCAACCAGTTTACTGATTATTCAAGCCTGTCATTTTTCTAGTAAAAGTAAAAGGGTCAGTTTTTCTAGGAAGAGTCGAAAGTTCATCATTTGCAGTTTTGCACGTTTGCACATTTGTGTTCCGAATTTGTTCTTGTGTAATTTTTCCAAGCTTTAAAAACATCCTGATTTTCACAGACACTTGACAAAAGCCTTAATGAACTCAATTACCGTATTTTCGAACGGGTTCAGGTTAACCAATGAAATTCTTTATATTAAATCAGATGCGCTCCCACTGAATTGAGCCGCACCACATCATAAATATGGATGATGTTCCTCTGACGTTTGACCTGCCGCTCACTCGGACTGTCATAAGGAAATGCAAATCATTCGTCACGCTGAAAACAACCGGGCATGAAAACACACACTTCACCTGTGTTCTGAGCTGCACGGCATCGGGAGAAAAGCTTCACCGATGGTGATTTTTAAACGCATGACGATGCCAAAAGATAAACTCCTGAGAGAAATTGTTGTGAAAGGAAGGAGGAAGACAGTGAAAAAAATTACTTTCTTGTTAGGCTACTGTTTAGATACAAGCCGTGTACCAGACACTGTCTTTCATTAAAGCCTGTGTAAAGTTCATTATTTTCAGTGTAGACACCTGCAGCTTATAGACAGGTGCAGCTTATTTATGTTCAAAATAAAAATCTTTGTCAAATTCAGTAGGTGCGGCTTATATATGGGTGCGCTTAATAGTCCAGAAATTACGGTAAGTGAAGAACACTGCTTAATACAAGTGATTGCTTAGTCCACATTATATGGTGGTGTAAAACCTCATTAAGTTAAAGATGATGTAAATTATATTATGCATTGTGATGTTGCTCTATCCCTCAGAAGTTTTAACCTGAGCTTCAATGCGAAGGCTTTTCATCAGTGGCAGGCCGTCAGGGCCAGTAAGGCCTTCTCTGTTGGCCTAAACCCTATCAGAATGAATGACTTACATTTTAATATACTTTTGTCAATAAATATGTATTAAATTATTTCCAAATGTCTCTTTTCTTCATGTCATACTGTTTATCCCGGTTGTGCTGCAGCAAGGAGCACAGTTGAAGTTTATGTTGGAGTTTCTATCCAATCAGATTTCAGGCCTCACAACATGTATTGCCATAAGGCCAGCAGAAATGAACAGCACAGGCTCTGGGTAGCTTTAAATCCATGTTGCTTGAATCTGTTGATTTAACCAATCAGATTGTAACTTGCTTACTCAAAGGCCCACAAGCTGGAAGCCAGTCACATCGGCATTTTCACTTTCTTTGATCGGATGGTCAGAAAGCGCATAGTCTCGTAAACTGCATCAGTAGCAAACTGCTCAAACTCAAGTATATTTGTGTAGATTTAATAGCTGTTATTTCTTTTTTATTATTTCACAATCTGACAGAGGAGAACAAATTGATTTGATTTGCTTACAAGGACAAAAAAAATAACTTGCATCTGAGTTTTTTATGCCTAGGGAGAAAGAGAGATTGATTTGGTCACGGACATACTTGAAAATACATTTTCCAGAAAAGCTAGACATCGTGAGGAGGTCGGCCATCCCAGAAGCTAGCTTGCTTGTCTCAGCCCGGAAAAGGGTTTGTTCACCACTTCCAGACCAGTGAATACAAGCGGTACCACTGGCTTACAGCCCATGAGGAGCGGCGCAAATTATGACTATGCATTTACAAATATTGATTCTGAACTGCTCCAGATGATGTAGGTGGTACAGTTGGAGGTTTGGAGCTTGCTTTAGTAAAATGGTATTCACATTTCAAGAGGTGGATTAAGTTGGGTAAGTCCCCACTGAAGGCCCAGGTACCAAATGCACGGCCCGCTACTGATAAAATTCATTATTGCACCACCAACAAAAAAACGCTGCAAGGAAAATGTTTTGAAAAATACTTAGTACTGTTTGCAACACCTAAACGTTCTTGTAATTATGATGCCACAATGATTGTGAAATTTACTTTAGCCTGATCACATAGGCAGTCCCATCTCATCACTGCCAAACTTCTGACACAAAATATTTTTAAAGTAAAGAGAGAAATTGCACAACAGATTTTCTGCCACTGATTAAGAACTACGAATTGCGGATCTGCCGGTGCACTGCCGATTTACATACAAAGTATACAAACCATGTACTTAAGTGAAAGTAGAGATACAGAAGGTAAAATATTACTTCAGTAAAAGTAAAAGTGCTTCCGTAAAACTTTCACTTAAGTAAAAGTACAAAAGTTTTTGCCTTCAAATGTACTTAAGAATCCAAACTATGATTTATTATGGCTATCATTTTCCAATCATTTGTGCCACAAGACTGTTGCCAGTTATGTTTTTATCCACTCATAAATAAAAAGGGATAACTGATTTCACAAAATGTAGTTAAAAAGATATTTGACTTTGAAATATAGTGAAGTTAATGTCACCCCAAATGAAAACACTTCAATAAAGTACAGATATGGTCTGATAGATATGGTACAGATAACGGTCTGATCCTGGGGATAAATTCTCAATGCACAATGCAGTGAATATAAGACAATGAGTATGCACTTGTTGCGGATCTGCCTTGGATTTTTTTCAGTCGGTGGAGATGAAGGGCTCTTCCACGGTGAAGCCTAAATTTTCTCAAAGATAATGATCCTTCACATGAAGGACGGGTCATCCACAGCACTCTTAGGGATTTCTTGGCGGACTTCTAAATGGTGTTCCTTCTGCTCCTAGCAGCCTGGGGATGAACTTGGCAGCAACACAGTGCATGTTCAAATCACGTGAGGCTTGCCTGGACTGTTTTGTATGACACACCGACAATGGTAGCAGTGCTGTGGATTGGTCTCTGACGAATATCATGCACAAGTTACCGAATGTTTTCAACATTTTAGGGGGTTGAGCTCGATGAAGGTCTTCCTAAACTCTCGTCGTTTTCCATTGATGCCACTCAACCTCGAACGACTCAGCATCGATTTAAACTTGCCGAATCATGTCAAACATCTCTGTGGCAGATTTGCAGAGTTTCATGTCGAATTCATGTTTGCGCTTTGATCTAACTTGCTGTCCTTGATGAAATCACAGACATGGGCATGTTGCACAGATATACAAATTACGATGTCTTTTGGCACACTGACTTGTAAAACTTGGCAAAACATTTCTTCATAGACAATGTTTTGGACTTTCTGAACAGGTTACAAATAAGGGGCCTGCTAAGCTCACTATTTGTAGTGTGTGCAGATGTGCATGTGTGAAGTTGTGAGAGTGGTGAAGGCAGATTGACGTTTTCCTGTGCAAAAAAAATAATATTGCAGACAGCATGTAGGATTTGATATTTTGAAATTATGCAATATAATGGACCTTCTAGAGACCACAAATCGAATACATCTTGTCACTCACAGGATATTCAGGAAATACTAATTCTCTACAAGTTGTAAAACTCTACTCCTATAAACTCTTTTTTTTCCCTCAACTTTCTAATAACCCACTGTTAGTTTACAGACACACATACCAGCTCATTCACATGACTAAAGCGCATGCTAAATTCCATTGTTTGGTCACAACTCAAAGACTTTATTTATGTAGCAGTCTGTGGTGGAATGCAGTGTAGGATGCTTAATTACACCCAGTTACACAATCTAATGTCAAAGACTTTTGCCTGACCAGTCTCTCAAATCCCTGTAGCACATCTTGCTCAATCCTGAACGTTTTTTGAGCTTGTATGTACCATTAGTGTATAATGGACTATATGTCTTCAGATCTTACAGCATCCTCTTCCGGAATTGTGAGAGGAAGTGAATTGTGAAAGGTTGCCAAAGATACAAACGTGTTCGAAGTCACCTTGCATGTTAGAAGGAGGAAGATATTTTAAGTCAGGTATGTGATGTTTAATTTCATTCTGTTTACATGCTTAAGAAATCAAAGCAAAGTTTATGTCACCACTACCAAGGGGAAGTCGTTTGTATGTTTCGTATGTCTCGTTCAACTAGAACTGTGAATATATCTTTGACATGGTTTCATTTTAAAGAGGTAGACATTTAGAACCACTGATGTGTATCTTCAAAACTATAAAAGCAAAGGCACACCATATTGCAGCTTCTCCACATAAAAAAAAGAAAAAACATTCAAAATGGAAAAAAGTGTGTTTAAATTTTAGCATCTCATCAGCCAGGATAATGTGCCAAGAAATTGTACCAAGTAATTCACAGGGTGTATTCATTTTGTATTCACTTCAAGAAACATATTTTGTATACATTTGAACACATTTTCTCAAGTGGTTAATGTATTAATTCTTTGTTTTATTATGTCCGGTAAGTAGAAGGTTTTTTTTTTTTTTTTTGTATACTCTTCAGCTCAACGTGCTCATGACATACGTGCATCCGTGAGGAAATGACTTGTCATATTGAGCCGTTACTTCCTCATTTATTATACATATATAGAGAGAGTGGGTGAGAGAGAGCAGTATAAAGTATTTCATTAAATTTTCTCTTTCAGAAACGAAGCTTGTGCAGCTGCCAGACAACCGTGTATTAAACATCAGTTAAAGGTTTTCACGTGAAGATGGAAAAGATGAGAGATGGCAACAAAGTAGGTTACATCACTGTTCATACTATTCATCTAATATGTGTCAGAGTGTCGAAATATTTCTGTTTTAGCCAGATAAAACTTTGCATATAAATGTATACTTGTTCTCACATTTACCAGTTGTGTCTTAATTTTAATTTTGGATAATAATGCAGCTATTGTTGAGTTTATTAAAGGTCATTAGTTTCACAATTTTTTTTTTTTTTTTACAGTATTCAATATACTCTATAAAAAAAATGTTTGTGGATACCTGACCAAGAGATTTACATGTGCTTTTTTAAACATCCCATTTTACAATTAGTTCATATTTGCTGTTATACTAACCTCCACTCCTCTGGAAAGGTTGTAGTTGTGGGTATTTGTGTTAAATTAGCCACAAGGGTGTTAGTACTGATGTAGGTTGAAAAGGCCTGGGGTGCAGTCAGTGTTCTAATTCATCCCAAAGGTGTTCAAAGGGGATGAGGTCAGAGCTCTATAGCAAGCCACTCGCGATCTTTCACTCCAAACCATGCAAACTATATCTTTTTAATGCTGGCTTTGTGCACAGGGTTTGGTTCTCCCAGTTCAATTAAAGAAAAAAAATGATCTTAATTCAAATCAATTCTCATCTGGGGGGCACAGAATGTTCATTTACTACAGCTAAACGTGGTTGACGTGTGCAGTGATGGTGACCAAGTGCAAACTGTAGTCCTGAGTCAGTGTAGTAGACTGTTGACATTAAGTAGAGTTCAAATCTATCCTCAAAGCTCCTGTGTTACTCTGTAATTTCATGGATCCCCAGGCCGTAGATGTGAAACATTCCCAGCAGCACAGAGTGACCTCCAATCCAAGTAGGCAGATCTGAGGGGAGGAGAGGGCAGAAACACTGGTCACTGCTATCTCAGGAGCATGTTTAATTCGACCGAGGCGAGAGAGAGCGAGAGAGAGAGAGAGAGAGAGAGAGAGAGAGAGAGAGAGAGAGAGAGAGAGAGAAGGCAGAAAAAGAAACATTTGGATTATGAAGTATCCTTATTGTTGTATGAAAGTTAAGGACACTGTGCAGTTGGAGACTCAGACAAGACTCACTATGGCAGCATATCTAAAAGAGAGAGCCAGAATGTAACAGACATGAGGGATCTCTAGGATAAAAGACGGCCCACCACACCACCGTCAACAAACCTGAGTGAATGTGTGAGAGTGAGGGGATGACAGCATACAAATATCCCAGTTCACCAAACACTTGATATCCACAATTCCTCCAAATCTGCTCCATTACCTAAGAATAACCTACCGATAAATAAATAAATACTAAATACTACTATGTCTTCAGCCTCGACTTAAACACAGAGACTGTGTCTGAGGCCCAAACATTAATTGGAAGGCTGTTCTATAACTGTGGGGCTTCATAAGAGAAAAAGATCTACCCCCTACTGTAGTCTTCATTATTTGAGGTACCAACAAATAGCCTGCACATTTTGATCTAAGTAGGAGTGGAGGATCATATTGGTACAGATGTTTACTCAGATACCACGGCACGAGACTGTTAAGTGCTTTATACGTCAGTAATAGTATTTTATAATCATTGCAAGATTTAATTGGGAGCCAGTGTAGACTGATTAAAACAGGTTTGATGTAGACATATTTTCTAGATCTAGTAAGGACTCTTGCTGTTGCATTCTGGATTAACTGAAGCTTATTCATGCACTTACAAGATGTGGATGTAACAAAAGCATAAACTAGTTTTTCTGCATCATGTAACGACAACATATTTCTAATTTTGCCAATATTTCTAAGGTGAAAGAAGGATATCCTAGTAATATTCATATGAGCCTCAAAAGATAGACTAGGATTAATAATCACACCAAGGTCTTTGATTATTGTACACACTGAGACTGATAGACAACCCAGAGATTGGAATTGGAAAGTAGAAGTTTACTTCTAACTGCATGTGGTCCTAGTAAAAGTACTTTTGTCTTATCTGAGTTGAGCACAAGAAAGTTATCAAGCATCCACTGTCTAATGTCCTTTGCACAGCAATATTAAGCTGATCTCTCACATGTGGCTTTGCAGAAACATACAACTGTGTATCATCAGCATAGCAATGGAAGCTAATACCATGTTTACATATAATTTCACCCAAAGGCAGCAAATATAAAAGAAAAGCAATGGACCTAAGACAGATCCTTGAAGAACACCAAACTTTACCTCAGAGTAGCGATCAGTCAAATAAGACCTATGCCAGGAGAGAGCTGTTCCCTTTATTCCAACATTTTCTAGTCTAGCAAGGAGGATATTATGATTAGTGGTTTCAAAGGCTGCACTAAGGTCCATCAAAACAATTAAGGACACACAACCCTAATCAGAGGCCAATAGCAGGTCATTTACCAATTTAACCAGTGCTGGCTCTGTGCTATGATGAGGCCTAAATCCTGACTGATACATTTTGAAAATGTTATTCCTAATTAGCTGTGAGCAAAACTGCTGTGCTACAACCTTTTCTAGAATCTTGGAGATAAAGAGGAGGTTTGACATTGGACTGTTTTATGAGTAGCTCCTAGTTTTATAACCACAAATGACTGTATAAGACTGTAGAAAGGACGTTATTCATAATCTTACATTCCGGTGCTCATGTTAGTTCTTACTCTCCAGTGTTCTGTATTGTTTTAAGACTATAATCACACTCTTGATGTCACCCTAATGAGGATTAGTTCCCCTTTTGAGTCTGGTTCCTCTGAAGGTTTCTTCCTCATAACATCTAAGAGAGTTTTTCCTTGCCACAGTCGCCACGGCTGCTCATCAGGGATAAATGCACACTATTCACCTTAACTGTTGATTTCTGTAAAGCTGCTTTGAGACAATGTCTGTTGTGAAAAGCGCTATAGAAATAAACTTGACTTGACTTGACTTGACTTGACTATAGTTGGACAGTTGACAAGGGTCAATGTCAGGTTTTCCCAATTCTTTAATTAGGGGGTTGATAACTGACAGTTTGAAAGATTTACGGTACAAGTTTTTTCTCCCTTATCATACTGGTTTTAAAGGGAGCTACATCATCTAGAGTGTAACAGAAAGTTGATTCTAGACATTCAGTGGGCCAGTCGAGCTCTGCGGGGTCTGAGGGAGATCTAATAAATTATCTATTGCATCCAACAACATCCAATGCAATTATGGGCCCCTAAATTTGTGGTAATTTCAATATTTAAACTGTCCAGACTTTCACATTACATAGATTTATGTTTAGTGATTTTGCTTCATTTAGCACATGAGGTTGTTTCAGGAGTTGCCATTCATCGCAATTGAAGATATTGGGATCACAGATGTTTCTCTATAGTGGGAATCTGTAACTTGATACAAATAATGGCAGTATAAAAAAGACACTGTCACTTCAGGAGTAAAACAGTTTTATTCTAACACATTATAGTTTCAAAGATTTAAAGGTCTTCTGCAAAATACCAAAAAAAAAAAGGCAAGCATTAGGGTCTGAGCGACTTTGACAAAGGCCAAATAGTGATGGCTAGATAGCTAATAACTCCAAAATGTAAGGTCTTGTGAAATGTTTTTCTGCCTACTACAGGTCCAAGAAATGGCAAACAGGATGATGGCAGGGTCATATCAGTTGCCATGGCTCAGTAATGTCAATCCTTACTGTCAAGTTAATACTGGCTCTGAGAGAACACACAATGTATCACAGACTGCTTTATATGAAGCTGTGTAGCTACAGAGCAGTCATAGCGCCCTTGCTGACCCCTGTGTAGCACCTGAAGCTTCTACACTATAATGAGCACATGAGAACTGGACCAATGGAAAAAGATGTCCTGGGTTGAAAAATCACATTTTCTTTTACATCATATGTAGCTTTCTTGGGAAAGAGATGGCAGCAGGATGCACTATGGCTGATCTATGTATCATTTTGCAGTATGTTTTACATTTCATATAAATAAATGACAGAGCTTAAGTTTAAATTATACCAATTATATCAGGTAGGCATGTGAACTGTTCTCATAGTTAAGGTCATCTGTTGTACATGAAGCTCATTAAAATCATTTTGAGGATTTTTTAGGGGTTAGCATTGGCCTTTTGAAATGTTTATGAAATTACAGAGAGGTTTATTTAGAGTATGTGGACATTTAAACATAAAAGCAACCAGTCAGAGTTAATTAATTTGACCTTATGTTGTTTCTGATTGTTTATTTTATTTTGTAACTCGCTACAGATGTATTTTTCCCCATGACATAGGAGAAGCAGAAATGAGGAATGTCTAAACTTCCAGGATTTTGTAACTCTGGGTCATTTTCTTTGATCATGATCGTTTGTTCTTGCACATTTGTCTCTGACTTCATAAATAGTCACTTTGTTTCTTCATTGGCAGGAAAACGTGATAACTGGAAACTTACTGTTCTGTGTGGCCACTGCAGTCATAGGCTCTCTGCAGTGTGGTTACAACATAGGGGTCATCAATGCACCTTATGAGGTATTTAAATAAACAAGCAATTTTAAATAATCATATATAATTTTTCTTTATACTACACCATTTTAAATATGTTATCTGTTGGTAGGTATTTTACTGGTTAGGTTTATATGGTCTTTAACTCTCCCTCCCTCTCTCCCTCTCTCCCTCTCTCTCTCTCTCTCTCTCTCTCTCTCTCTCCTAAAATGAACAGATAGTGCAGAACTTTTTTAGGGCTGCATCTCTGGAGCGCTTTGGCAAAAGCTTGGAGTCATCCACCATTGAATACTTGTGGGGTCTCACAGTAGCTATTTTCAGTGTTGGTGGCATGGTGGGTGCTCTCTCTGTAGGATATATGGCCAACAGGTTTGGGAGGTGAGCAACTGAGCAAAAGAGATTTGAATTAAAGTGAGGCAGCATCTGACTGTTAAACACATAAAAGACTACTATATTAAAATAGATAATCTACTGCAATGACAATCCAGGAGTAAATCAAATAATGAGACAATACAATTTACAGTACAACCCAAATGTGCTGAAACATTGAACGGATATCTATCTGTATTGTAACTGACACACTGGCTTAAAATGTGTTTTCAAGACACATTTAAATAATGAATTTATTATATAAATGTATATAATATAGTATAAAATGTATGAATTGTTTCCCTAAAAGTGTGGAAAAGGCCCCTGGGTAAAGCACATTAGAAAGCTTTATTAGAAATGATTTGAATATTCGATAAACCTAAAATATTTCTAATTGTTTTGCCCCTTTTTGCTTCATACTTAAACAAAGGTTTTCTGGTTCCACAGATGTGAAAAAAAGTATTTGGAGAAACATGTAGAGATGATGTTTATTATGAACATTTATTTATAATGCAAAACATATATATGTATGTATGTATGTATGTATGTATGTATGTATGTATGTATGTATGTATGTATGTATGTATGTATGTATGTATGTATGTATGTATGTATGTATGTATGTATGTATGTATGTAAAAATAGAGTATTACTCACTCTTACAGGACTGGATTGAACTAGATTATTATTTGAACATCTTTAAAATATTATTTAGATTACTAAATGAGTAAACTATCACAGAATATACATATTGCATAACTGTCAGTCACTGAAATACTCATTCCTGTTTTTCTTCCTTCCTATTTTTCACACAGACCCAAGGCTATGCTCCTGTGCAACATCTTGGCTCTGATCGGGGGTGGGCTGATGGGCTTGTCCTATGTGTCCCGGTCGTATGAGATGGTGATCATTGGCCGCCTGGTCATTGGCATCTTCTGCGGTCTCGCTTCAGGTCTTACCCCTATGTATGTGGGGGAAATAGCACCGACAGCACAGCGAGGAGCATTTGGCACCCTTCATCAGCTAGGAATTGTTGTTGGCATACTCATAGCTCAGGTGAAATGTGCCTCCAAGAAGAGTTGCATTAAAGACATTTTCCTGCAGGCTTTGATCGCTTCGAAATATGTGATCTTGTTTGTGTGTTTGATATTACAACACTGTAATTATGCTATAATCCTGTACTCGTTCATATTTCATTCTCTAACCTTCATAGAACTAACTCTGCTGAAATGTTATTGTCTTAGATCCTAGGTTTAAAAGAATTGCTAGGTTCTGAACATCTTTGGCCACTGCTGCTGGGACTGACTGTGGTGCCTGCACTACTGCAGAGCATCATACTGATTTTTTGCCCGGAAAGTCCTCGATACCTGCTCATCAACCAACAGCAGGAAGACAAGGCTCGCAAGGGTAAGAAAAGTCTTCTCTACAGAGATCAGCCACATCCTAATGCTGTTATATTGGGCCCCAACATTTTTTTTAGGTTCATTCATTTATCCTCAGTCACTGCTTCATCCTGGTTAGGGTCATAAAGCAGCATCTTGTTTTCAATGTTTTCTTGATATTGGTGTATATATCTATGCATAGTGTTGGCACGTCTTCGTGGAAACAATAACATTGAGGATGATATTCGGGAGATGAAGGAGGAAGCTATGAGGATGGCAATGGAAAAAAAGGTTTCCATCCTGGAGCTGTTCCGCAACCCAATTTACCGGCAGCCTATCATCATTGCCATCGTCATGAACCTCTCTCAGCAGTTCTCTGGAATCAATGCGGTGAGTGTCACATGGTTTACTATGGTTTCTCTCTAAGATGCTACTTAAGGTTCTATTGAAGCTAGAAGTTTTACAAGGGGAGAGTGGTAGCTCAGATACCACTCTGTTAGTCCATTGAGCAAGACCCTTACACCTCAACTGCTCAGTTGTACAAATGAGTCTCTCAAAATAAGGACTTCTGCTAATAAATGAAAACCTTGCTATTTGGAAATTATTTCTTTTCATGAAAAGAATTTCCGATGTGTTGAAAGTGCAATCTGAAGTAATGTCTGACCCACCCTTTCGCTTCCCTTTTTTATTATCTTATCTCTAATGTTTTTCTGTATTTCTCCAGGTATTCTATTACTCTACAGAAATTTTCAAGAAGGCAAATATCAAAAATGCAACAGGCATAACAATTGGAGCAGGAGCAGTTAACACAATCTTCACAGTGGTCTCTGTGAGTGCATGACTGGTCTTCTTTTAGCAAAAATAATGCAATCGCATGTAATGTTTTTTGTTGGCTCTCAAACTCTTTTTCTTTATAAGCTAAAATAAGTCAAATTTTAAGCCCTCTCCATTGATGTTTTCTGAACTTTTCTTTCCTTGTCACATGTTCTTTTCTTTGTGTATTTGATCTCTTTGATGTTGGGACATTAACTTTGGAGAAGAGAAGTAACTCAAGAATTTTAGAAATATCCTAACCTACTATCTTTACTATTTTTGGTCTCAATCAGCTCTTTTTGGTGGAGCGAGCAGGACGAAGGACACTTCAGCTGATTGGTTTGGGTGGAATGGCCATTTGTGCTCTTCTCATGACCATTACTCTGCAGCTATTGGTGGTGAGTGAGAGCTGACATTTACTTTGGATTTGTATACTTTACTCATTGACTTTTTTTTTTTTCATTTTTCAGCCACTTACATAAGCTCTACTACAGCATTCATCTTTTTCCCATTTAACCCTTTCAGGCATAAATTATTTAGATATATACTGAATTGAGTTCAATTTTATTTTATTCTCAATGGGAACTCCCACAATGCAGCTTTACAGAAACATATACAAACAGAATATAAATAAAAATGTTTTTTAAATGTATCTTAAAAACAAAATGAAAAGCATTTCACTGCATGTTGAATTCTGTATGTATGTGTATGTGACAAATAAAATTTTATTTGATTTGATATCTTAAAAGAGCTAGCTAGTTGTAACTGTGGGAGCAACTCCCTGAAACCATATAAGGAATATATATATATATATATATATATATATATATATATATATATATATATATATATATATATATATATATATATATATATATAAATGGCCAGATATTCAGATTCCTTTATATGTTTTCTCTTTGTTTCTTCTTTTAAGATTGTGTGTATGAATTATTTGTATTAAAAAGCAAATTAATATTCCATCTTTTATTGCTCCCATATCCAACAACATCCTATAAAATTGTATGCCTTGTGAAAGAGCCACATATGACTGGAAATTTCAGGTGCTTTAATATGTTTGTCCTGTATATACATTGACTATGAACACTATGCATGGATTCTACTCTTAAACTTAGCAGATATGAATGCTCATCACTTAACCATTTAGTTGGATAACTTACTTGAATGGATACTTTTAATAGTCGACCAGTTTTTGATTTTCTGATAAATGACATGTAATGTTGTGAAACTTTACTTATTGTATTCTGCCATTTTGTAATCATTGTGTTTTTCATGTCGAAAATAAGGATCCATGTGATCAACAAGCAATGAACCTTACTGCTCCAGGCATACATAATTGCATCAACACAACGGCAATAGCTGGCGAGGTTAGTGTTCACACACAAAAAACACTTTTTACTTATTACATACTTGTTTCCTTAAAAACAAGCATTACATTCAGTGCTGCCCTAAAAAAATTACCCAGACAACATTGCACTAATTTAGACCTACAGACTTTGCTTTAATCCCTGATAGCAAGCATGTGGGAAAGGTGGTAGCTTAGTTGTTAAGGCATTGAACTTTAGATTTGTAGGCCGTGAGTTCAAATCTCAGCCACACCAAGTTGCCACTCCTAACCCCCTAAAAAAGGCCCTTAATCCCATAGCTGCTTAGATGTATGAATGAGACAAATGTAAGTCACTCTGGATAATGCTGTTTGCCAAAAACACTTAAATGTAAATGTTTGAACATCATTCAGGCAGTAGATTCATGCATCCCATACATGAAGCAAATAACAATTTACATACTGTATATTATTTAGCATTTATGCCCCATAAAAATGTGTTACATTTGTATCATATATCCCCTGGGAAGAAACGAAAACAATGAAAACATCAACAAATGTCATCGGGTGGTTTAACATGGCATCGGATTGTGGTGTACTTTTAACAACCTCATAAATATTAACACAGCACTGCAGAGATAAATCATCGGAATGGTTTACTCCTGATATTGCCCTGAAACCAACTCTTTTTTTTCTTCTTTCGGCTTCTTCCATCATCCATCTCCATACCGCCCTGTCCTCTACATCTGCCACTTTCAAACCATATACCTGCATGTTTTCCTTTACCACCTCTATAAACCTTCTCTTTGACCTTCCTCTTTTCCTCTTTCCTGGCATCTTCATCTATAGCATTCTTCTACTGATATATCCAATGTCCCTCCTCTGCACATGTCCAAACCATCTCAATCGAGCCCCACTCACCTTGTCTTCAAAACGTCCTACATGCGCTGCTCCATTACTTTTCACTGTTGACCCCAGATACCTGAACTTCTCCACCTTCTTCACCTCGTCTCCCTGCAACCGCACCACTCCACTGCCCTCTCTTTTATTCACACACATGTACTCTGTCTTACTGACTTTCATTCCCCTTCTCTACAGCGTGTACCTCCAGCTCTCCACGCTCTTCTCAACCTGCTCCCTACTTTCACCACAAATCACAATATAGTCCGCAAACATCACAGTCTATGGAGACTTCTCTCTGACCTCATCCGTCAACCTGTCCATCACCACTGCAAACAGGAAAGGGCTCAGAGCCGATCCTTGATGCAGTCTCACCTTCACACATGACTTCCTCATACAATACCACAACTTCTCTCTCAGCACCCTGTCGTACGATTTCTCTAAATCCACAAACACTCAATGCAACTCCTTCTGACATTCTCAATACTTCTCCATCAACATTCTAAAAGCAAATAATGTGTCTGTGGTGCTCTTCCACGGCATGAACCCATACTGTTGCTCACAGATGGTCACCTCTTCTGTCAGCCTGGCTTCCACTACTCTTTCCCATAACTTCATGGTGTGACTGATTTATTTCCTTGTAGTTACTGCAGGTCTCCACATCTCCCTTATTCTTAAAAACCAACATTTAAAGTTCTCACCCTAACCTCCCCTCTCTTACACTTTTCCTTTCCCTGCTGCCTCTGTAAACGTATTCCTCCTCTCCTTCTCCTACTTCGGCCAACCGTAGCTCAATTGCCACCGGTATCCTGTTGGCTAACGATACCTGTGGCGGTCGTTGGTAACCTGAGCCTCGACTAAGCCTGTATAAAATCCTGGTTTGTGATCCATGTATTTGATTTGGCACATGTTTTACGCTGGATGCCCTTTCTAAAGCAACCCTCCCCATTTATCCAGTGCAGTGGCTTGTGCAACCCTAATGGATGGGTTGCCCTAAGCCATCTCTATACTATGAAAACCTTTGAGGCTTCATGTTTGCTTGTTTAAAATTATGTTTTTGGGGGAAGAAACAATGTGGAACAAATGACATAATTTTATCATTCTTGCCAATTTTCTTAGATTTGATGAATGATCAGATTGAGGTTAATGCAGAGTAGGTTTTTGCCATATCTGTTAACCAAATAACCTAAACTTCACTGGTATTTTGGCTGTGTGGGACAGTATTCTAAATGTGTGAAATAGGATAAGTTCTGGTATTACTCCATGCAAGAGACTGTGGGGTACACTACAGTAATTTTTATATATGGATTTGTGGCCTGGAGTGTAATTTAATAATGCTACAGGTGGGAACATCAATACAGTCATGTTCATAAGTAAAGATTCCTCTGCCTTTATTAAAGCTATTAAGTCTCACAGATCAATATAAATTCTTAGCATTATTTAAATGTATTGATTTACAAAGCATTCAGCAGCCTTTGATGCCTGAACATGCGTGTCTATTTTTTCCTGTGCAGAAAGAAGCTTCACCGATAAGCTATGTTGCCATTATCGCTGTTTTTGGGTTTGTGGCAACGTTTGAGATTGGGCCAGGGCCAATCCCATGGTTTATAGCAACAGAGCTTTTTGCTCAAGGTGCAAGGCCAGCTGCTGTCACTGTGGGTGGCTGCTCAAACTGGACAGCCAACTTCCTGGTGGGTCTGTGTTTCCCGCTTCTGCTGGTAAGAACTATTTTACATTTACTCAATATAATAATTTTTTTCCCACCAAGGATGAAACCAAAAATATATGAAAAAGTAAAAAAGTGTGAAAAAAGACAGGGGGGTGTGGGGATGGAGGGGGTTCGGGGGGAATAATTTTTATGTTTAAAATGGATAATGAGTTTTCTTCCTGGGGACTGTCTTCTAATCATTTGAGAGGAACAAGCAAAAAAAAAGTTTTTATAAATACAAAAGATGATGCTGATTTTATTCTTTATAATTGCTGAGTACTGAACAAAAACAAAAAAATAAATGATGAAAGGAATTGAAACAGAGCACTCTATTGCTTAAACACAAGGTATGATGTAGAACTCCAAGGGATTCAAACTGATCATGTGGCTTACTTTCTTTTTTTTCCTCCAGGGAGCATGTGGGCCATATGTCTTCATCATTTTCTTCATCCTCCTTGTGTTTTTCTTCTTGTTCACCTACTTCTTGGTTCCTGAGACCAAAGGCCGGACCTTTGAAGACATTGCTAGTGCATTTGCTAGAAAGGCAGCCTCCGGCCCCACCCATTCCTTACCAAAAGAGGGTGTGGCCAGTATGCCAGTCTCTTCTCCAACAGAAAAAGTTGCAATGGTGGAATTTGGACAGGAGGCAGACAAGACAGGCCCTAAGCCATAGCGCTCAGGTAAAAGGTCAGGTGAGTCTTAATTTTAAGTGAGAAGGTCCTTAATGATGGACAGATTTAAAAATGGCCGAGTGGAACTAACCATGTATTTTAACAAAGGATGGTAATGCATTTGATTGAAGACAAAAAAGCTAAATAATGACTATGATCAGTACTCTGATTATATTCAAGGCAGCTTTGACTATACATTTTATATATATAAAAGTACTTAGGATAAATGGGAATAAAATGTGTAATGGAATATTCACAATACCTTGTCAGGTGTCCACAATTTCTTTTTTATATATAGTGTATGCATCTTGTACCAGATTATAAAAAAATTATATATATTTATATAATTTTTTTAATATATTATAAAAAACATTAATAAATCTTATTCACTGAGTTAGTTATGGCCAGTTTTTAAACATTGAAGGCTTTTTAATGTCTGTTTTAAGAACAAGTTATTATATTAGAACCCGTGCATCTTCCAATGCACGAAAATTTTAGAAATAGAGATAAGTGTATGTCATTTTATCTAAATATGTGCACTGATTTATTATGAAATACTCTTCAAATTGAATAATGTGCTGAGTTGTACCACACTGTATGTTGGTGAAGTCTAAAGGTCTTGTCTAATTGATTTTTTTAAGTTTTCAAATTTACCCTGTTATCATTAATCACATTTGTTTATATTTATCATTTAATATTATATTATTTAAGAAAAATTATTTGTTAAACACTTCTTCACCCACTCCACCCTGCCTGCACTTTCTATTACTTTGCACTGTTGACCCCAGGTACCTGAACTCCTCCACTTTCTCCACCTCTTCTCCCTGCAACCACACCCCTCCACTGCCCTCCCTCTCATTCACACACATGTACTCTGTCTTACTCCTACTGACTTTCATTCCCCTTCTCTCCAGCGCATATCTCCACCTCTCCAGGCTCTTCTCAACCTGCTCCCTACTCTCACCCCAAATCACAATATCCTCTGCAAACATCATAGTCCAGGGAATCACTTTGTCATTCCTACTGCACACTTCACTGCTGTCACACTGTCCTCATACATGTCCTGCACCACCCTCACATACTTCTCTGACACACATGACTTCCTCATACAATACCACAACTCCTCTCTCTCCACCCTGTCATACGCTTTCTCTAAAACACAAACACATAATGCAACTCCTTCTGACCTTCTCTATACTTCTTCATCAACATTCTTAAAAGCAAATAATGC